>NW_028277986.1:0-300000 GCF_059751315.1 Micrasema longulum
TAAACTATTAAAATAGTCAAGATATTCATTTAAACTCTGGCCTCAGGAAACCGGAAAAAAGGAAAAAAAGACCTCAAGAAACAAAAAAAAGGTTCAGAAAATTTGTGAAACAATTGTTTCTAATAAAACAATTTTTCAAGCTATAAAAAAAACTAGTCAGAGCACGTGAAACTGTTTCTTAAATAACAGTTTAAAGCAGCGTGGCTCAAAACAAATGACAGTTTTATTAACTCTTGTAAAACTGTTCCAGCAGTTGCTTGTACTTGATTTTTTGCCCTCGCTACTATAAGCTGTTATTTAATAACAGTTTCACAAAACAGTTAAAATTGTGAAACAGTAACTCTTATTGCTACTCTTTTTTAATAACCGAAACGCTCATCTCTACATAAGAAATCATTAAAATGATTTCAACTGAGTGGTAAAAATAAGAAGTTTTTAAAAGTATCTTCGAACAAACACGATGATATTTCGTTAGCTATACATCACACACCCTTGTGAAGATGATATGTCTTTAGAGGCTTTATATATCCTCCTCTCACCCCCAACACATTTCCTCATTCGGCCGAGGGTTTAAGGGTTGAAATAAAAGTTCTCCCCATATCACAAATAAGATGGCAACATCCTGTTACCACTCATTTCTCGTGTTTTTCTATTCTAAAGGCGTTCGCTTCTTTTATCATTCATATTTCTTTTAATATCGAGAAAAGTTTGAATTTACTGCTTTGGGTACAAACAGACACCAAAAGTGCCCTTTGTACATACTTAAGAGATTTCTCGTTTTTAATGTATAGAGTTATTTTTAAAATAATAAAAAAAGCCGACGCTTCTTTGATTTTTAAAGTACCTGCATTTATTTTTACTTAAGATGATATTCCAGTTTACCCCTTCCGGACCCAAGGGAGGTATCTTAGGTCCCAAATTAATAAACATTTTTTTTTGCAGTTTTTGCATAATTCTTCTCAATCATGTTAATAATCTATAAAAATTATTAAAATAATTTTCTGACAGAATATTTTAATAATAGTTCACATTTATATTTGCTTCGTGTAAACAGTGTAACAGTTCATGCCTCCAAAGTTAAAAAAATATTGATCAATTTTAATTATTGTTTTTTAATATTTATTAGCTTTTTTCCTGACATAAACACAAAAATCTGGATTTTGTGCTATACCACCTTGCTAAAGCGTAGAAACAATTAAGACTGGTGCTGTTCAACGTGTCACAGCAAGAACAGCGCGATGTAATATAGTATCCTCTCGCTACAATAAAATGTATGAATCGTGCAAAAAAACTAGTTAATATGAATCAGGGGTTTTTTTACTGACATTTCTTGGTGGAACTGCATTTTTATTATAAAAATATAAATACTTTTATAGTTTCATTCTACTTTTATTCATTTTTAATTTTTTTAATAATTTTTTTACCACTGACCGGGTTTTGTCGTGACTGACATCTGACATCTGACCAGTCTGACGATATGTCGGTCTCATAATATGAATCAATTTGAATAAACATTAGCATGACGATCAAAACGATTTAAATATATATATATATTGATAGTATTTTAACTGGGGTATTTTTGGTACCCTTCTGGAAACTCGCGAATTTTTTTTACCTCCGAGTTCGGAAATATACATTTATTTAAATTGTACAAAACATCTGTAGTTTTTAGTATGGTTAAACGCGTGATCGATAACTAATTTAAGAATCATGATGAAATAAAAATTTATAATTTGGTATATGAAATATTTTGACATTTTGTTCGTGTACCTACAGTTCTGTTTTAAAATAAACTAAAAACTTGGATGAGTTCGATTTGAAAACTACAGTAAAATTAAAATTCTGAAAGAGGAAACGGAGGATGAATGCAAAATATTACTTTTAAAGGTGTTCCTACACTTAAATATTCCGTTCTTCCTAGACTGACATCTAACGCGTAAGACTAATCACCTCACCTTCCGTGTTGGTAACAAAATGAATCCAGACTCTCTGAAATTAGAGCTCCAATGCAGCGGTCTCTGCGCCACTGAGTGTGGACATAAATAATGATAATAATATTGTAGGACAGCCATAATTAAAAACACATTATTTATCCTTTCATATTTCCATATTTTATAAATACTTGAATGGATAAGCTGCAATACACATTTTATTATTAAAATATGAAAAAAATATTTTCCTCTTCAATTAGGTATTTATTATTTTGTTTTTTTTTCGAAAAACCATTTAAAAAAAAAAAAACAGATATTAAAATAAAGCAAAAAAAGTAAAAATGTACAAAATTTTGTCATAGCACAGAAAAAAAGCTACGGATTTATTTCTGTATTGTATATGCTCGAAAATATTACGCAAACTATGAAACTGGATGTGGGGTACCCGAACTTACTTTTTAAACCCACCTATTTTTTCCCCCACGCGCAAGGCACTACTAAAAAAAACAAAAAAACTTTTGTAAACACTTTTGAATGTAATGTTTATCTGTGCATCATAAATTGACAAACATTTAAATGTTCATGTTATTTACCTTAAGTGAACTCCGAACTTATTAATTCTATTATGAGAATTCCTCTTCCTATCCTTCACTTTAATTCCATATCATCAACGTTTTTGCAGTGGTCTTATATTATTTTCTTCGATAATATTTTATATTTTTAAATAAATGTGTAACATGTTCTGCTATTACAATTGCGATACTTGAAACTTTATTAATTATAATATTTTGTCCAAATTTTTGTAGATAAAATACTGGAATTAAACCAGTCAATGACATATTATAACCCCAATAAATGTTCAGACTTCCATTTTACCTTATCTAAAATATTTTCCATCTCTGTTGTAATTTTTTTATATTTTTTATAATGAACTTAATGTTTTTTATACCTATTTATTTATAATTTTTCTGTTGTTTTTCCAGATAAAAATAAAATTTCGATTACATTATTGCCAAAACATGATTTCTGGTAACACTGAAGCTTTTCCCGTAAATGATAACTTTTTATTCTTATTCTTCTAAGTAACAAGATTTTTGCGCTATTTTTTCTTCCGAGGAGCAGATGAGATGGAATTTCTAGTTACAGATGCAAGTCTCGGTAGGGTGGCGGCTTGTATGCGGTTCGCGGTTGCGGGCTCGGTCGAGAGCGCGGTTTCCTCTCGTCCAATATCACTGATGTTCCTACGTGACCGGCCTTCCCATGGCTGCTCTTTCACGATATAATATGGAGAACGGCCCAACACACGCCCGGAATATATTTTTTATAACGAACTCACAATTCCCCGCAGAATGCTGAGATTTTATTCGGGAACTAAGCTGATTTTAAATACTTTTAGTTTTACTAATAGCGAATAGCCTTTCGAACGTTTTGTTTCTTCCTAATCCGACATTCATTTACTTTTATATGGCTGTGATGTCATACTAGTCTAAATATGACACATGACTTAATATATCTGTTTTATTTTTTAAATAATGAAGTTGTGTTTTTTGTAATCTTCAAATTGACATTTTCACACCGGATTTAGAAAGTAAGATTTGTATAACTTAGCTGGATTTCACTGGAAGAATTAATGTGACGCCAATACAGCAATAAATTTGTATAAAAAGAACAAAAATATAGAATTCATAACAAGGAAGACAGACATGCGGTTTTGTGGCAGTACCTATTTGTGTGAAATACTGTGAGATAGATTGAGTCGGTTATTGGCAGTGATGGAAGATGCACACATGCATGGCGACCGGCGTATTAATGATTTTTTATTTATTTTGCTAAAACATAGCTTTATTATATTTATATTTGCTATTATTGGGGTAATTATGGGAAAAAAATCTTTAGCAGTATGTCCTCATGTTTTTTTTAATGAGTGTAAGACTGATCTACCAATGTGCGTTATTTCAATACTCTTGTGAAATTAGACTTATTATTAATACGAAGTATTAGAAAATAAAAACATCAACTCTAATGGCATAAAAATATATATTTTTTTAATAAATGGTAGATGTTTATTTTTCTATTACATTCTACATATATTTTTTCAATGCTATAGCATATATAGTTATAACTAACTTTTCAAAAATGAGACTAGCTTTTGTGCTTGGCGAGTGACTTACAATGTTATATTTATTTAAGAATTTGAAGTTATGTAATTTCGAACTTACATGAGAAAAAAAAATTACGAATTTAAAAGAAAAAAAATATAATAATACTAATTAAAATAGAATGTTGTTTTAACTCGTGTTCAATTTTTTTTATAATTTAGTTAGATTTTATCAATTTTTAATTATTTTTTTAGTTTTAATAGTTTTAAAAGTTTTAGTTCTTTAGGGAGATTATTGTGATTTTTTATTCCTTTGAAAACAAAACTATTTTGACCATGACTTGTGCTGAATTTAGGAAGTTCGGTATTATTTTGGTATCTGAGTGACTCATTAATCTCAAATTTGTCATTTTTCTTCTTTGTAAATTTGAATAATATAATTAATTTTATTAATATGATCTTTAAATAATTTCCGTATTGAATGTTAAAGGTTTCTTTAAATTTATTTTGATAATTAATATGTATACAATTTTAAGATGGTTTATTATATTGACTTATGCACTATCCCATTCAACAATACCATATATGTATGTACCATTTTGTTCTATGTGTCTTTTGATGAGTTAAATTAACCAATGACAGGTAACAAGCTTCGGTAATGGCTGAACTTATTTTATATTTGATGTAATATATTAATCTTTACGACTGCCTAAGGGGTAATATCCAGTCCTTGTTTACAAATATCTGGACAAACTCAAAATGTTGACTGAACGCTTCCGCAATGTGTACAATGTATCAACAGTAAATAAAACAAGCTTTGTAATATTTATTTAAAAATCGATAAAATAACGAGCGAAGCAATAAAAATAAAACGCAAAATAACGATTGGGTAGTTAGTGGTTTTATTCAAAGAACTGAAAGACGCGGACGGAGGTTTTTGTACGTGCGCGGTTTTCGTGATAATATATAATTGTTCCTGGCGAACATTCTTGCCAAGGCCCATTAGAAGGCTCGCTTATTCCAAGGGACTTTTCAAACACTTCAAAATTGTTATGACGAAAATAACTGTAATGGAAATTGCCAGAAATGCTATTATAGGTTTTTGACCAGGATTTTTCCTGATTTAAAACACCATCTCAAAAGTGATGTTATATAAAGTACTGGGAGATTCGAAATCTAAAAATAATCAATATTATAATTTGTCGCCGTTCAAGCAAAAGTCACTAACCCAAAAAATATCATTTAGAGAAACCGCAATTCGAAGGCTTGTAGGTCAAAAGAAAATCTGTTTTTTTGTTTTAGAGGTACACAAAATAATTCATTAATGCCTTTTAAATAAATTATTTTGGTAACTTTATCTCTCTGATACGTAAAAAAATATCTGGAAGCATTTCAATGAGGCAAAGTGGCTCACATTTAATTAAGTTACTTTTGCTTGTTTACAATCTGGACAATGCAAGCTTTAACTGTTAGTTAAATCAAAGAAATAATTATAATGTTGTTTTTACATTTTTTAAAACCTTTAAATTGCCTTCGTTTACAGCAGAAAAAGTATGGGGAGTGAGGTGCACGCTTAGAGCAAATCGCTATTTTTTTAAAGGCCTGTCCGTGTCGGTTCACACGAGGACTATGCGGTCGCGCGCGATGGAGGGGTAATGTCTCGGAACAATGTCCAATGTACATTAAGCTACGAGCATTAATAGATTGAAAAAAGTCAGTTTTTTTGCAAAATGGGCAATTTAGATATACAATATTGTACTTCTAGGGGTGCGATATAACTGCACTGTTTTAAACTTAATTTGTAGGTTACTTACTCGTACATCAGCCGCCGTCATTTGAATTGAATCGTGGTCCTGTGGCTAGTGTCTCAGATACACGGATCAAAGGTCCGTGGTTTGAATCCCACTCTACCCCAATTTTATTTACATTTTCTAATAGTGAGTTATTTACAACTCGTTTAAAATGGCCCTCAAAATTAAATATATGGGTAAATCATAAAAACGCAAATTTTTATTTTATTTAAAAAAATAAAACATAAAAGTTTTTTTCCCAGAATGTTTTTGTGAGCCACGTTTTTGGTCCTGTTAAAGTATTATTTCGCTGCCGATGCTAATCACGGTAATAATGGGTAATTTTGAGCCATCTTTTGCCAAAGGCACCGAGTGTGTTTTATCACAGACCCAAGCGTATTTTTATTAATTTTGTCTTTTTAATATTGTGTCATATCTATCAATGAGTGTCATCCTCTCGAACATACTTATTGAGTGAGTCAACTGGGTAGAATCACAAAACGAGATTCATTGTAAATAATAAAAAATATAACGATAGACCTATTTCAGACGGATCGTACAAATGTACGCGGTACCGTAAGATTACCTACGATGGATTTTGATTTTGCTCATCTTTTTTTATTTAAAAATGATTTGGTGGATTGATTGGCTTACTTTAGATATGTATTTATGCTTTATTATATTAGTGTATACTATTTCAAGAACTAATAAACTAACTAACCATCACATTTAAAATCAAAATTGAAATATTTTAAGTGATATGAAATATTTTAAGGCTTACTAGGGTAATCCTCGTTCCCTTTCCGCACCTAATGGTGCATAGGGCACTGCATTGGTACACCAATTGCAGCGTATCTTGATCATTTTTGTTACATGAAGAAAAGATGATCAGTCTTACGCTTCAGGTACCAGTCCAGGGACTATGAAATATTCTAATGTGAAAACACCCTTTTTAATCAATATTTCACATCAAACGTGTCGGGAATCAAACCCGAGACCTCTTTCATGGCAGGCTAACGCGCTGACCATTATACCACGAGGCCGACTATTAGGGTAAACTATACACTTATCGGCGATTAAAGACATAAATTGATTAGGTTGGTACTAAATAAAATACGTTTATAATATTTGAATAAAAATAACATTTTTAAATAAAAAAAAAACAGTTCAAACAACTTAAATTTATATATTTTTTATGATCGTATAAAAAAAATCAACAGAAAATTTTTAAAAAATGATACACCTATTGACTGCATTATTATGTTTGCTGATATTTGGCACCATGCCAAAATGCCCAATTTAAACCAATGTGGTAAAATTTTTTTAATTTTATACAATCGACCTTAAATATTTATTTAAAAAAATAAGATTTTAAATTCTTATTTCAAAAATCATGGCTGAAAACTTTGCCTCGTTCTTTCCTAAAAACACAACCAACACTATTGAATTCTAAATTGGTAATAAAACTTTCCATAGTACGATTAAGTTAAACTGCCCTCTGGTGGTAGACTATGTAGGCATTATATTTGTCACAAAAAGTGTACCTATGAGTTGAATAACTTCACAAACATTATCATATGTAAGATAATCTTATTTTTGAAATTCAAATTAAAAAGTGCTAAAATTTTGTCATTTATATAGTCGCTTAATTATTTTATGAATAAAAACTGCTAAAGTATATATAATTTGGAGCGTTACTGCGAGAAAGACTATTTATTATTATGTCTGATTTGGGTATTATTCTCATTGCCCTTTTCTCTAGAACTAAAATGTTTTGTAATTTTACAATTATGACATAAAAAAGTACTGAAAAACTATAAAGAAGTATAAAAAATAAAAAAAAGAATTAGATTTCCAGGAGTTACTACAACTCAATTCGGGATTTAAATTATAGCAATATTTTTTAAATAGCGCATATTCAGAACAACAAAGAAACAAAACAAGTTTAACATTAAAAAATAATTGTAACAAAATATATAGCAAATAAATTTTCTAAAAAAAAAAAAACTGTTTTAAAAATGAGGGAAGTGGTAAATCTAGGACAATGTGAGTTAAGGTCGCTCACATCACAGGCTACACAGATGATGCAACAGTTATGGCAAAATGACGGCATATTTGGTTTTATAGGTAAACTAAAGACAAAACAAACTCGAGACAAGATCTGGACTTTTTTAATGGAAGTCTTTCTAGATTTAAACAATCACTAGGATAGACCTGATCTTGTTTTGAGGTAGTAATTATTATTAAATGTTTGTCCTTCCTTTAATTTTCTTGAGTTGTTTTTTATTTCATTGTACCTGAATATATTATAAAGAAATGTATTTGGGATTGTTAAATGGGCTTCTAAGACTGTTATAAAAACAATTATATTTGTATCTATCATCTATTTATTACAACAGAAATGGATAAAATGTAAGAGCTTATGACTTGTCCCTGGCAAGTGGCTACATTCACCATTATCCCCATCTATGCATAGTTGGATAATTACGATAGCGCCATTTATGTGAAAATCACCTCAATAGCGCTGCACAATAAATAAATATCCCAGCGCATCTTGCAGCTACAGAGCGCATGAACGGTTAGGATTCTAGATCCTCGTTTCCAATCAATTTAAATTATAACGGGTAAGAGATTGATTACAGCACGCCTTGCAGCTATAGAGCGCATGAATGGTAATAAATCTTGCCTCTATTGACACATTTTTAAAATTGACAAAAAAATTGTGGGTTTTAACGAAATTCAAAAAGTAAATAAAAACAATAACCCAGAGTTAAATGTCAGTTAAATATGTGAGTTAAATATCAACTATAAAATACGTAAATTTTGCAAGTCTTGCAAAAATTACGTATTTTATAGTTGATAACATTAAGATATGGAGTGATAGTAATGATAGTAGTAAATTTGTCAAGTATTCATGCCAAGAAGTAAGCAATAAAAAAACTAAATAAATAAAGCACTGTTTCAATATTATGGTTAGTTTGAACATTCGTATTTCTTCAGTTCTTCAATCTGTTGTTTTTTGTAAAGTTAAAGGGCTAAAACCTTTATACTCCTTGTCTACACACATTTAAACAAACTCAAAAAATTGTCGATAAAAATAAATAATTTTATCGTGTCGTATAGCTTTGTACAATGCAGCTGAAATAAGCCTTACCCTTATCGTTGTAGACTTATTATTGTTATCGTAGAAAAATGCATTTTGTGATTTGATCGGGGTGGTGTTTTAAGGGTTTTTTTGTTTAGATACATCTGGTGCAAGTATCATCTCGATATGAGTCAAATATATCTCCATTCACATCTCGAAAGGGATTCATTCACCCCTCGAATGATATGATACGGCCCGGGGCAGTTTCGTATTATTTGAAAACGCAATTTGGGGGCGTGCGAAATATATTGTTTTTTTTCTTTTCCTTTTTCTCAAAAAGTACATGGACGTTTTTATTACCCTGTAAAATGTCGAATTCCAAATGTGCGTAAATAATGCATTGCATTGTATCCGGAAATCGAATTTTTCGCCTAGATTTGCAAAGCATATTTAAATAAAACTGCGATATTTTTTACCGCGGCGCAGTCGTATTTGTGTAAGGGCTCTTAAATAAATTATGTTTTAGGTTTGGTAATAAAACTGCACATGGAACCTTAAATTTTGCATATAAATTTTATAAGTTTATTCCTAAAATCGATACGAAAATTCGTGACTCATTTATATTTTATGTCTCAAATTAAGATATTATTTGCTAAAAATATAAATTTATTATTAAAAAATAAAAACTAAAAACGAAGAACATTTTTTTAAAGAATTTATAGAAGTTCAGCCATTTACAGAGCTTATGACCTGTCATGCCATCACCAACAAGCTACAAAAAGTGGCTTGGTGGGATTTTAGTTTTAGTAAAAATATAACAAGTGAAATTTTTTTTTAAACTGTAAAAATGTATAATTATGCTATTAAATAAAAAAAAAATTTAAAAAAAAATGCCGAAACTTTTAAAATCCCTTCTCAAAAACGTTTTTCCCCTCTGATGGAACAAATTTAGATCTAAATAACTCCTCAGGGAGAAATTAGATCTAAATGACTCCCAAGCAGGCGGCCTCCATGGTGCAGTGGTAAAGAGATGCTCGAGTCACGCATGGATGGTTCCGGGTTCGATTCCCGGTAAAAAAAAAAAAAAGTGATTTTCATCAAGCTTGGGTGTTCTGAATTGTATTTCACCAGTGTACTTAAAGCCCTTTGGCCTGTTGTGGTGCAAAAAAAGTAAGATCTAGCTTGTCTACGAACATTTAGACATACTCCAAAAAATTATATTCACCATTATGCCTCTTTTTGAACATCTATATTCCTTCAATTCTTATATTCCGTCATTAGTGAATGTTACACAGTGTGTTAGATGTCTACTTAAACCAGCCAATGACAGGTAATAAGCTCTGTAAATGCCTAAAATTCCGCGTCTTTTTAACTAAAATTATATTCATTTTCATTGCAATATTTTAATCTAACTCGCAACGGGGTGAAATCCCGTTTTTGTTTACAAAACGTTTGAAAAATCTCATCATGGTGAAAAGTCCATAGTTTATGGGGTCTTTTCAATATCAAAGCTTACGCATGGAAAAAGAAAATTAGTTTTGAATGCTTTTGTTTGTCTGAAGTAGCACTTTCGTTATCTCCTTCTGATTTAAATGTTTATTTCTTCAGGTGTTAAATGATGGCAAATATTATGACATTGGGCGCTGACCTTTGAATGCTAATGGAAGGTGACGAAATAACGCTTTCGTCATATCTCCCAGGTGAGTGATCTTTCTTTTGTGTCCGCCAAACCACTTACCGAGATACTCCTCTTCAGGGATCTCTGCTGATAAGAGACCCTTTCTTTTCATACTCTAAATATTCTATTTTTCTCTCTGGAGAAGGTATAGATGACAAAAAACGTCTTTTGTCTATAATTAAATATTAAACTCCGCGGATATTTAAACCTTTACAGTTCGATAACCCTAACGTAGTTCTCAGATTATTAAAAATCATCATTTTTATTAAATAGTTCATAATGCTTAAATTTTTTTTTAATCTTCTCAAAGGTACAGTACAATAAATATTTCTAAACGTCTCTAAGATTAGAATCATGAATTGTTGGCACTCGCTTAATGTAATTTTAATTCATGTAATTTTTTTAAATAACAGAAAAGAGCTAGTTTTACAGCGCGTTCGCAGCTACAGAGCGCATGGAAGGTAAAAAATCTAGCCCCTATTAAATTCAAAATGTTTTTTTTTAGACATAAATTACATGCAAACAATCAACCTTATTTAATAATATCATCATTATCATCATTCCCTTTCCGCATCTTACGATGCATAGGGTACTGCATTGGTAAAGATATCTTGATATTTTTTTGTTACATGAAGGTTAGATAATCAGTCTTGCGCTTCAGGTGCCAGTCCAGGGACTACGAAATATTCTAGTGTAAAAACGCATTTTTTAAAAATATTTCATGTCAACCATGTCGGGAATCAAACCCGAGAGCTTTTGCAAGGTAAAAAAATGTGCTTGCCACTACACCACAAGACTAACAAAAAAATATATAATTAAGTAATAAAAAAAAATATATCAAACTATTAGAACAAACGAGATAAAATAAATTATGTAAAAAAAAAAAACAAAAAAACTTGTGTAAAAAATAAAGAGTAAATTTTGAATAACAAAAATTAAATCTTATTTAAAATATCTAAATAAAATGTTTATCAAATATTATTACGAATAATAATTGTAGACAACGTATTTATTATAAAAACCTGTCTTTTATTTGTTTTTTTTTGCAATGCAATATGCCAAGATAATTAATTACAGCTTAAACCTGCAACAAATGAATTTCAAATATGTTTTTTTATTTTTTTTATTTTATTTTACTTTATTTGGGAAATCGACTGGGAATAAAACCTGGAAACTTTTCTACTTGAAGTACTCGTCTTAGCCGTAACACCACAAGGACCGCCACTTTTTAAAGCTTAAATATGTAATAAAGATTAAGTTTTTTTTTTTTTTTTTACTTCTCAATTAACATATTACAACAGAGATGAAGAACATTTAAGAGAAGGTAATAAAGAAGTCTAGGCATCTACAGGGCTTATGACCTGTCAATGGCTAGTTTAAGTGACCACTTTACACACTGTGTAACATTCACCATTCTGCCAATATTTTAACATATATATTCCTTCAATTCTTTCATCTGTTGATGTTTGCTTCTCTTAAATGTACTTCATTTCTGTTGTAATGTTGATATAAACAGCTCTCCAGGGAGTTGAATCCAGTCCTTGCCTACAAAAAATTGAACGGACTCAAAATATTTTTGATTTCATTGAAGTTTATTGTAACTTAAAACTGATATAGTATTATAGTTTTCAGAGTAAAAATGTCAAGCAAAATGAAGCTGCGCTTTTTAAAATTTAGTATAAAGACTTGAGGTATTCTGGAGCATCAGTTGTAAGTTATAATATCGCGGAGTAATTGAAATGGCAGAAATGGAAGGCTATTAGGCTTAAGCCAAATTGGCAATTTCTAGAGGCCGCTTTCACCGCTGTGCTTCATCATTTCCTGTTCTCCGGGGCCCGGAGTCTGCTAGTTCAGGGAAATAGGAGACGTCGGACCTCAATTGTCAGCCATTTTAGATCGTCAGTGAGTTATTTCGATTGCACTCCCGTTTCTGAACTATTGTGACCTTAGAAAATGAAACAAATATGCGAGGTTAAACGAATTGCATAAAATTAAAAGTATTTTCAGGTGTTGCCAAGTAGGTAAAATAGTTAGGAAGTATAAATTTAAGAATCCAGATCCCAATTACAATGTGAAAATTATTGAGTTATCTTTCGATAGAATTGTCCAAAACGTAATATCGATTATATAAAACAATAATCTTTCTAAAAATAATTATTCTATACGTGTGATATCACTAAACTCCTCTTTAACGGCTTAACTGATTTACGTGCGGTTTTTTGCATAATTATGAACTTTGCGCTGCGCATGTTATAATCTTCAATATAATCTGTAAAAAATAAGTTCGGAGCATAAATGTTTTATTCATCGACCTACCAGGCTTGCATTTGACTAGAATGTATATACTGAAAAATTGGGATGATATTATTTTTTTGCTTACAAAAAAATTGTATTTAAATATTTACAAACAATGTTCGTTTTTTGTGAATCTCAATCAGATTACTTTCTTAAATTTCTTTTAATTTCTAGTCATTAAAACCCCAATTTTGTTTGATTATTTGATGGGTAATATGCAATTATGCTCAACTTCTGAGGTGCGCGACCTGGGTATCGTTTTTGATCAAAAATTATCCTTTATTAGGCACATAAATAATATTACTAGTAAATATCGAAAAATGTTAGTTTTACGTTACGTGTGAATAAGGAATTTAAAATAATAGGCACTTTGAAGTTGATGTATACTTCATTAGTGAGAAGCCAGTTAGAGTATAACTCTACAATATGGACTCCTTACTACAACTGTCACCAAAACTTTCTTGAAAGAGTCCAAAAAAAATTCTTATGGTATATAAATTTTAAATTTAGAATCAGTCATGAATTTTTAAATTACGAACATTAAATTTGTTAAAACTTAACGATAGAAGGAAAATTATAGACCTTTTAAATTTAAATTTATTTCAACAGAGAGGGAAAAATTTTTTTGAGAAGGGAATATGGAAGTCTAGGCATTTACAGGGCTTATGACCTGTCGTTGGCTGGTTTAAGTGGCCACTTTACACACTGTGTAACATTCACCATTATGCCCAAGTTTGAACATCCACATTTCCTCAACTCCAAATCCAAATCCAGCCAGTCTGCAAGCATTTGGACATAATCAAACTTTTTAATTTATTCAAAATTGTAAATTTAATATAGAATTGCCCTGAACTGTTATCTCTCATCAACTTCAGGGTGCCTGGAAGAATGACTAGACAGATGCCACCGTTTTGTAGCAACAATTCACGGATAGTGTATACTTGTAATGCCGTATTCAACAGACTTCATGAACTCAGCAATAGTTATTCTCACGTATCTGATATATTTAGTGTAGTGTACTATTCCTATAGAACAAGCCTTTTAAATTTTTTTAAAGATGGTAAATGGTAATTATATTTATTTATTCATGCATTTCATAATATAAACAGTTTTTTGGTCACTTTGCCTAGCTGTATGAAACAGTGCTTATGATTTTCTTGTGTTACTGTAGAATGTTATCTTATTTAAATTTGTTTTTTAAATTTATTCTTGAACTATTTAAACTTTCTACTGAATATGCTGTATAATTTTTAGGTTATTTTTTTAAATATAAATCTTGTTTAATTTTTAGGTTAAATTATTTTTTATAAATCTTGGGTAAGAGGAAATTTATGTTTTAAAAAAAATAAAAATATTTAGCCAAATATGTTAATATTATAAACGTTTGTAAAAGGCAGTTTGAAAATCAAAATCTTAAATATAGTGCACCCCCGTTGTTAAAAAAGCAGAGTTTGACATTTGCGAAAAAATTCTGTATTTAAAAAAAAATTGTTTTATGTTTTGGAACTTAACCATAAAAAATACCTAGGTACCTACTTAAATTCAATATTTGGAAATAAATAATTTTTAGTTTAGGAATTCTATAATTAACAAGTAAATATATACCTATTTATCAACAAATAATATTTTTCCAAGCTTATGACAGGCAAGCTGACGGCAAACGTCTGTCGGCTCCGCTAGTGTTTTATAAAACGATAATGTTTTATAGAAGATATGTTGATTGGATTTGCATGATTGGCCGGGACTGGATCATTGAATGATAAAAGCATGCGTTACTTTGCGAAACAAAAACTGGAATTTCGAATTGTCGAGAGAAAGGTTATAAATAATAACAGTTTTATGAATATAGATAATGAACAGCTAAAAAGGTGTGACAACTAAAACAAGACGACATGAATTTTGAAAAATTAATAAAGATTTTTTGGAATCTAAGTCCATAGATACGAAAGCAAAAAAATATCGTTAGAGGACAGATAATAACTGGTTTACTCTAGATATAATGAAAATATAAAAAAAAAGAAACAAATCGTTTGCCGCGCAAAAAATGAGAATGAAAAAAAACTCATTGTCAAATTAAATAAAACAGGCACAGAAGAATTATATAAACTCGCGGGTTGAACGTATTAATGGCAATATTTGGAACTTTTGGAATAGGGTAAAAGCACCAATGAATGGTTCAGTTTGTAGTGAAATCCTCATTGAGAGTATAAATTTCATTATGTAAGCGTACAAAATAAAAGAAAACAATAAAAAAAAAAAAATTTTTTTTACTTAATTTTTCTAAGTACTTTTACTTTTTTATTGAAATACGAGTATCACAATTATAATTCATATTACTCTAAAAAAATAGCAAAATCACTAGTGAATGACCACTACCCTCTCCAGTAAAAATAATACTCAGATTTAGTTACATCGTAACATTATAAAATACCCTAACACATTAGAATATGGATATTTTCAAAGAATTGCATAAGAAAAAGCATCAAATAAAACACTTACCACACATTTCCTTATAAAAACACTATCAATCTCAGAACAACGGAAAGACGCATTATTGCCTTTAGACAACTTACAGTTCAGAACTGATAGATTTGTTTCTTACCAAAAGATGTGTCCGCCTACTGCTTTTGTCATAGTTTCTAGCGTTAAAAGTTTTTTGATGAAACACATGTAGAAATTCTTATTATATTATGTTTTATTAACCAATGGTCATTTACTGGGAGGAGGTCATTAACTGATGCTTGACCCTATGAAGCTGTTGGAAATATAAAAAAATCGAAAAAATATTATGATTATAGAGTTAAAAACATCTGATGGTATTTATTTATTTATTTACTAACGGACATTGTCCATGTATACAATTTATAGGGTTTAAATATAACAATTAAAGAATAGTTTAAAACATTAAAAAAAAAGAAAAGAAGCATTGACAAACATAAGGGACATCGAGACAAGAACTGGACTATTTATTTAGTGCTCGTTTAAATCGTTGTAAACTTAAACCAAAAAAGTCCAGATCTTGTCTTGAGTTAACAATACGACAAAGGCGGGTCATTAGAGAATTTAGGCCATAGTTTGTTATATGCTGATCGATGAACAGTACTTCATTGTTTCTCAATCTACGAGTCGGAATATTGAATTTTACTTATCCCAGTAATGATGGAACATCGATTATACCATTTAGTATGCCGAACATATATATGGGGTCAATATTAGTATAACAATATTATCGGTGAAATAACGGCTAAAAGAGTTCACAATGCGAATGTTGATGGATGCAGAAAACGAGGAAAACCAAGAAGGACATGACATGACTAAATTCGACAAATGCTTGAAGATTGTCATGTTAAAAGTAAGAATAATCGTAGTGCGTGCATGAGAAGATGTGTGAATACAGAAGACAGATGTGGGGTTCTGTCTTATCTTGTTACTCTCACGGGTAAACGGGGCGATGATTTATTTGTTTGTGTTTGCCCTGTAAATGTCTATCCTACCATATTCCCTTTGTAAAGAAGCATATCTTTTAAATTATCTATTGGTCTTCATAAATTATTTAGTGGGTAAATCCGGTATTTATATAACTAGAATTTAGTACTAGTTTCGTGACCATAAACAAATGACCTGTGAATATAGTGCGCTGCATATTGGCGCGACGTTCTCTGGGTGCGGAGCAATAAATTTTGGGTGGCGATCCATAAATTTGTGGCGATAAATTGCCATTTGGCGGTGGTGCGTACTCCTCTACCATGCTTCTCATACTGTCGCACATACATACCTACTACGGGAGCTAGATAACATACTACCTATACTTCACATACTGCGGAACCCGATTCTCCGATTTCGTCTGATATTCCGCATCCGAGACAATGAATGATAAAAAAATATTCCGAAGATGGGTCAGTTGATCTGAAATTGGCTGACATCATTTAAGAAAAACAAAAAAAAATTCAAATAAAACTGTGTCATATTAATAAACATAAACAAAATTCATTGATCATTTATTCATTTATTATTCGTATATATTACGAAGTACTTCGGAGATTACTGTTCTAAAAATAAATTGCAAGCCGTTAGTTTCCCATTTTTTAAAATCAAACCATTTTTTTTTCTGTATAATTAAACCGATTGGTTTCAAAACTTTACTGTTCCTTTGTCAGTCTTTGAAAATGGACAAAAAGTCTAAACATGATCAATGCCAAAACTAGTTGGCATATTAATTTTAATTAAGTAATATTGCATTCACAAATAAGACTTTTTAGTTGGTGTTAAGATGTCCGTTTTTTTAAAACACCAAAAGTAAAACAAAATAGTAAAGGCTATACATAATTGAAAAAAATAATTTAGTGCTACAAGAAATTGTGTTTGTTTTTAAGTTACAAATCATTTTATTTAATTACATGCCTTCAAAATGAAATGTCAAAAGGACGAATGTGAGCATTTTCTATTAATTTATTAAAAGCTGATCATGATATTTCTGCAGTGTACGGTGAAGACCTTTTGTATTACTGACAAATTTGTTGTCAAATAATGAAAGAAAATACATTGTGGCGGGCAACACCAACAGCCGTGAAGTTGGCAAGTCCGAACCCTGCTTTTGCTCGCAATGCGTAGTGCACTGCAACGTCAGCCTAAACGAGGGTACTAAACACCGCTTATCAAAAGTACTCAACACATTTCAACCTGACAGTCTGTGTTACCTGGCCACCAGCTCTCCGCCAGAGTTCGCTATGATAAATTCCTTCGGTACAAATAAAAGGATGTAACCCGTGTGTAACTACTTAATAAATAACCTCAATTGCAATCCATTTTTCTCATTTAACCTCAAATCAACTCACGCGCACCCATCCTAAAACATTATTGAATCATTTGCTGTTTTTTTGTGTCCTCTTGTTCTCTTTATTTGGGAAAAACGTACGAAACTTATGTTAACACCAATATAATTTTAAAAATTGACCTACCGGTTTCGAAGCCACTCAAGTTTTCTTATCAAGCTTTAATTAGGTGATTAATTATTAAACTTTTACTAAACTAAATCTTGACAATGAAGCTTTTGGAGCTTTGAAACCGGTTGGAAATAAAATAAATACAACGTTCTGCTAAAAAAATGATTTTAAATTTTGCCTTTATAAGGAATAACGGCAAAGTTGTTATTTCAAATATAAATTGTAAATTTATTAATATATTCGTTTAGGAAAATCACGAAACTGATGCTTCAAATAATAATGTTTTAATTTTTTATTATAAAACAAATTTATCAACGTCGTTTTTTTCTTTTTACTCAAACTCTTCGCGTAAGTTTATTAAAATGTGCTCAATTACCTATGTAAACTTAAAACACGTTGATTTTGTTTTTTTTAATTGAGAATAAATTTTTAAAAAACATTATATAAAAACACAGTTTTTCTTTTTCACCCCGTTGGGTCTGAAATTGCATATTTTTATTAAATTTTTTGGATTCTTATTTTGTTAAAATACTGTTGATTCTATTATTTTATTATTAAATGCATACAAGTATTTAAAAACAGTTTTTCTCATAATTTGGTTGCAATTATTAAAATTTCCTGACAAATCAAGGCATTAAAAACTAATTTTTATTGCGATCGTTTATAGTTTAACACTGTTTACAAGTATGTATTTTCTTACCATCAAAGTAACTGTATTTTATCTACATACTGACAATGATTTAGGAGAATAAGGTTCCAGGCCCAAGTGGACCTGTGGTTAAATGACAAATTATCTGGACCATAAGGGACTTCACTAAAGGTGATAGTAGTTACACTCACGCGGTGCAAATTCATATACATACTGCATTTCACGCATCAACTAACACTATTTAATATATTTCACTTTTCGAAGAAATGACAAATTTGAAGGACACGATATTAATTCAAATAAAACGCTCTCTTTGTAATTACGAAAAATATTTTTGAATAGTTATTAGTAATGGAATTTAATTTATTTTTTGAAACGACCATTAAAAGATGAGTTTTAACGTAAAACTTACAAAGGTACATCACAGTAAATAATTAATTAAATTTTCCAATTTTCTATTTTTTAAAAATTGAATCGGCATTCACTTCGTAACACTTCATTATAAATTATTATGAAAATAAAACTTTGTTATCACTGTTACACAATTTTATTATTTTACAAGAACACAATTATAGTTTCGGGAGAGCACTCCTCCCATTGACGGGTGATATAATATCACCCGTCGATGGGATCAATTTTTTAAATATATTTTTTCTACCGACTTGTTTCAAATCTACACAAGATTCTTTATCAAGATATATTTAAGGTCAGGAGGGGTAATAATGAGATGATATTGGACATTTTTTTCGACAATTGTAACTATTTAAGGGGGATTTAAAAAAAATCCCTTTTTTACCCTCAAAATGGGGCAAAAAAAGACACTGGAGTGTAAAAACAAAACAACTGTGGCATCAGTACTATGCTATACGTACGAGAAAGGGATAATAAGGCTAGGCTTCAATATGAGAGAGTTGGGGTTGAATTTGCAATTAGGTTTAACAATACTTCCGAGGGTTTAAACAATTTATGAGTGAATACATTATCATATCTGTCTCATTTTTAACATTTTTTAGATGTGAAGATGAGAAAACTTTATTGTTTTTGTCAAAATTAGGTATGTTATTTCTTTTCAAAATGCGAAAGGCGAATGCAAATTATACAATCAACACCGTATCACCGTACAAACATATTGGATATTTTAAATACAAAATGTAAGACATCAGAAAGCATCACAGGTAACACGTGTGTAACAAAAAACTGAAAAGTGTATTTTCTTTCTGGTACATAAGTTTGAACAGTACATTTTATTTATTTTGCTGTCAATGCGAATCCTCATTGAGACATTAATTTAATTTTCCATGAAAAGTCTGCTTCTTGTTTGCCGTTTAATGAAGTTTTTCTCTCTCGTTTAGACGGAGGTTTACCAGAAAATCGCCTAATTAAGAGTGATTTATCAATTTTAAATCGTTCAGCTGCTATATAAAGTGACGTTTTCCTAGTTTTGTCGAGCCGTATGTCTGTACAAAGGTCATTTTCATAAAATTGTTTTTTAGTTTACTTTTGTGGCATTTTGGAGTTGAGATTGGTCCTTAAAGTTTCGTTTTTACCCGCACACTGTCTTATCATTACCGCGTACGGTGTCTCAATTTTACCCCACTCAAAAAAACACGCTCTTTCCAGTGAAAGCTTAAAGCAACACTGATTTATGTTTGCGTGGGTAGACAAAAAGTCTAGCGTCAATCGACACTGCAAGCAGCGACATGCGGCGTTAGGCGTTCGCAATATAACAAAAGTTTGTTCGCCAAGTTTGAAAGATTTTGTAAGGAATAAAATTAAGTATACTTTCACATATTAAAAAGAAATGTATTTATGGTAATAAAATGAACATTTTTATGATGGTAGTACTTACTTTATAATATGTAAATATAACTAGTATTTTTTTGTTATTGTTTTGAAGTAATAATGTATTATGATAATACTGCCTCATTTTTATCCTACCTGATCCTAATGAATTTAATCCTACTTAATTTTCTGAATTCACCATTTTTTTTGGTAAAAACCATAATAATTTTGATAATGACACTGGATGAAAAGTTCTTCGTGTTAAAAATAAAATATTAAAATTAGACAACTCAGAAATCTTAGAAATTTAAATGGCGATTTAAAATTAGAAAACAATAATTAGTAACGAAATAAAAAATATTTCCTTTAGTCTACTCCTGTCTAGTTTACAAGATTGTTTCGATCTCACTTCACACTTCTCATATTAACAAGAACAACATTACAAAAAGACTTGACTTATAAGCTCAATATGATGTTTTATTTAGTAATCAATATTACAAGAAAGTTGAATACAATTCATTTATTAAGTATTTCTTGATAAAAAAGCTTATGTTGCTTTTAAATCGGTCAAAAAAAAAAGTAAAAAAGGAGACGTTTAAAGTTTAATTGTCTCGTATTTTTTCTTTTTTTTAAATATTCGCTTAACATGACGGAAAATTGGGTGATGTGAAATGTAAAATTGTAAATGCATAAATAATTGTACACACTAACATTAACACGTAAAAACTATCATCCCCGTAAGTTTAAAAACGAAATAAATCAGTATGATGTCAAGTTTATTTGATCTTGATTTTTTAACAAAAAGTTTATTCAATTTACCCCATTTACGTAAATGAATAACTCAAATTCCTCGGTGAGCGCGTGACAATAATCCATTCAAGCGGCCGGTCATAAAATACCATTTTATTTTAAAAATGTCCCCTATAAAATGCATAACCATTTCCTTCCATTAGCAGTAGAATTCCTGTACCCCCCCCCCCACTATTACCTCCCTCCTCTTTCTCTATAGCCGTCCTATAGTTCACGCGTGTCCTCCTTCGCATATTACCAGGAAGCCGAAGTATGGAATAGTTAATAGTTCAAAGAGAAAGATTCCTGAATACTCGGAGACTTGATATACACATTAGGGTGGGCCGATTCGAGTTAATTATGTATGGATTTTTTTTTCTTATGTTTGTTACAAAATACATTACAAATTTTAAAGTTAGTCTCTTTTTACTTGGATGTAATATCTTTATTGGGTGTTATATTTGTAATTGAATAAAAAGTATGTAAACGTTGATTTAAAAAAAAAATATATAAGCATTTTTTAGTGATATTCACATTTCTCGCTATAACTTTAAATAACATAATTTTTTTTTTTATGTAGATAGAGGTTTTTGCTCTTTTCCTGAATTTAAGAAAAAATCTCAATAAATTAAACTTTTGAATTCTGCTAAAAATTTCGACTTGAATGCAAAAATTCTACAATTTGTTTTTCAAAACGCGTGATTTTTTTTTCTAAAGGTTCAATTAGTTAAGGATAATTTATACAGCGCCATTTTTGTGAAAATCTACTTTAAAGACGCTGTACAATAAACATCCTAACTCGTATAACAGCTACAGAGCACATGGGCGGTTGGAATTCCAGTTCTCCGTTTCCGATTACGGTAATAATTGATAATTTTATTGGAGCAAGATTAGAACATGTCTTGCAGCTACAGAGCGCATGAATGTTTAGAAATCTATCCTTTATTTACACTGTAAAAAATATGACTAATAAGAATTTTTAATAACGTTCATTTATAATATCGTTCGTGTATAATAATTGTTTATAAATAGACTATATATTACAATACGTCCTGCAGCTACAAAGTGCTTGGGCGGTTAAAAATCTCAATAATATTAACCCCTTACTGCATACAGAGTCATATCTGGCTTGAAGTATAAAAGTGATTATGTTTTTTTTCTCTATTCTCAAGAAAACTATCTCGTAAGAATGTTTTTAGTGAATAAAGTGCCAAATATGGTCAATTTGTACCTTGGGCTTTTAATATGTGCAATAGTCCAATTTTCTTTACTTAACATATTTTTGAAAAACCAAATGAACATGTGCAAGGACCAACGCTCAAGCTAATCTTTACCCACCTACCTGTCCTTTTTATTTCCTAGCGCACTCCATGTAACAATAACTCTACGTATGAGTGACGGAAAAAAAAACATTTTATTATCAGTACGCAATCTAACATCAACCGAGTGAAGTGCTTTCCATTCATCAAAATCTTTCATCAAGCGAGCTATGCCAGCATTCTTTTAGACCACTAGCTTCATACAAGCTGTGCCAGCGTCTCACGACCGCCAGTTTCACCAGCCAGGTGCCAGCACTCATCATCAGCAGGTTAGTGGAGTTGCGCAAACTTCCTTTCTAACAATACAGTCCACTTACAAATTTTCCTCCTCCTAGGACGATGTATTCTTTACACCTCGTCCACTGCTCAACAACATATTTTTAATTATTTTTCCTAGGTCATTCAAACCTTTCTGCACAAATTTTTTTTTTTCAAAGCGAAGAAAAAACCCGTGCGGTTAAAGGTTAAAGCAACTGGCCAAAAATTATCTCTCATTATCAGTATTTTTCATCAAAATACTTTATTTTAGTTTCAAAAATTGATATTTCCTTGAATAAAAATTCCAAAGATTGATTGTCCCACCTTAAATTCCCGGAAAGTATAATAAATGACCCGAGATGTCAAAGATTTCAGAGATAAATGCCGGACGATCTGTGTCCTAAACTTCTTTGTGCGGGGTCTATACCAAAAGGCGACAGGCGGATTTTAGTGGTTGCTATTCCAAAACTTTTATTGATGAAGGCATTTCAATGGGTTTTGGCGCCTCTAGCGAGTGTCTGGTGTCCATGGCAACACTTTACACAAACAACGGAGAAGTACTTTGCAACTCGGTATAAATATTTTGATTGTTTCTTATTGTATCGTATCAAAACGTGTTTGACAGCTGCGCCTGCGTATCTAACAGAAGGTTTAAAAGATGCTAAAACAAGACTAATACGAAACTGCCACTGAAAGATTTGTGATTTTTTTAAATAGCGATATAAATGTCATAAGTTTTGTTTGTACATATATATCTAGATTCAACAATTTAACTTTGGTTTTTTTTAAATAAAGCACTTTGTAATTTTTACAACGTAATATTTTGAAATTATGACACTTCTAGTTTCAGATATTCTGAATTACCCATCATTAGGTGTAGTTAATATAAACTCGTGAAAAAAAATAATTATATTACCACCTGATGATAGGTACTTCAGAATAGAATTTGAATCGGGTTGTGGTCTCGTGGCTAGTGTCTTGGACTCACGGATCGAAGGTCCGTCGTTCGAATCCCACTCTACTCCAACTTGATTCCATTTTCTAATAGTAAGTTATTTACAACTCGTTGAGAATGGCCCTCAAAATGAAATATTTGGGTAAATCATAAAAACTTAAATATTTATTTAAAAAAAAAATAAAAAAATACCTGAAACTAATAGTGTTATTATATATAAAACTGTTATATGATAAAAATAACAAATTGTTATATTTTAAATAAATTCGAAATGTTTTTCAATAAGTAAATGCTTGAACTTTTATTTATGTTCTTCAGATATTTAAATTTGTTGCATCAGAGGGAAAACATTTTTGAGAAGGGAATATGGAAGTCTAGGCATTTACAGGGCTTTTGACTTGCCATTGGCTGATTTAAGCGGCCACTTTACACACTGTGTAACATTCACTATTCTGCCTATGTTTGCACATCCACATTTCCTCAACTCTTCCACCTGTTGACTTTTGTGAAGTAAAAGAGCTGAAACCTGTATCATGTGGTGTTAGATTCACCCGGCTGAACCATTTCACCTACTAGGCAAGGCCTGCAAACATTTTCGTTTCAATTTTTACACTTAGTTATATATAGCAGTTAGTTTAATCAACAATGCTTTGAGTATGTCCAAATGTTTGAAGACAGGCTGAATTTCTTTCCTAAAGATTTTTAATATGTCGTTACTCCTGTATGGGTGTGAATCTTGGCTCCTTACTCGATCTCAGGACAACAGCCACTTTCTTGACATGGGAGGAGGCGAGAGTGCTGGCTAGCGATAGTATCTCCTGGAGGCGTTAGGTGATGTCCACATGCTGCACTTAGGAGCAGATATGGTGGAGAAGAATATTTATGTCCGGACGAATAAAAAATACAGTTATGTATGTGAAATAGAATAAAAACCCGGGACATATGTTTTCGACTCGATGGCTGCTCTCAGCTGATAATCCTGAAGAAAACCGAGTGGAGAAAAGTCCGCCTCGTTGCGTAGTGGTTGAAGGAATCGCCTGCCATTCTTAATGTACTGCGTTCGATTCTTCGCAGAGTGGACGTTAAATATTGATTCCTTAAAATTTTTGTACTATAATATTGAATTATTCCTGGACTGGCCCCTGAAATATAAAAATCATCACCTTAGATGAATGTAATAGACGATCAAACTCAGCATTTGGTTTACTGATTCAGTTTCCTATGCGCCACTGGATATGGATAGGGGGATAAAGATGACGATATGTATTTTCGAATGTGTCATGCCTTTTATTGATTGTAATATTAAAATACATATAAATTATTAAACAAGTAATCACTGGAAAGTGATAAAAACTCTCATGAAAAAATGTTGAGAAACTACACCGCAGTAAAGGTATGCACATAATCACTTCATGATATTCACATACCAGGTTGTATTATGTAATGTAGGGTTGAATTTAAGAGTACAGTTTAAAATAAAACAATGATATATATAAAAATCAACATGAACATATGAACACTACAGTGACTTACCTTTCTACTTGAAAAAATACATTAAAGATAAATTTAAAATCAACCATGAAAACCACTCGATGACTACGCTAACCAGACGAGACAGATTGAAGGGACATGATTTGACCTTATAATATGTTTATTTAACCATAACGGGTTTTCATAAATACACATAAATTGACTTTTTTTTTAAATAACAATAATGATGTTTATTTTTATTTATTAAATATTTTACCTACATTTTTTTTATTTTATTTTATTTTATTAACATAAACGGCAAATCAGCATTTTACAAACATTTATAATATCAACATATTTGGCTTAATATTTTTTTCCTTTTTTTTCAAAAACTTGAATTTTAAAAACAAGATTTATAAAAATAAAAAAAAAATCAAACCAAAAATAATACAAGATTTATATTTTTAAAAATAACCTAAAAATTATACAGCATATTCAGTAGAAATTTTAAGTAATAAAACATTCTACAGTAAAACAACAAGAAAATCAAAAGTACTGTTTCACACAGCCAGGCAAAGTGAACAAAAATCTGTAGATGAAATGCATGAATAAATAAATATAATTACCATTCACCATCTTTTAAAACGTTCAAAAGGTTTGTTCAATAGGAACAACACCCTACACTAAATATATCAGATACGTTGGAATAACTATTGCCGAGTTCATGAAGTCTATTGAATACTGCATTACAAGTATACACTGTCCGTGAATTGTTGCTACAAAACGGTGGCACCTGTCTAGTCATTCTTTCAGGCACCCTGAAGTTGATGAGAGATAACAGTTCAGGGCAATCCCATATTGAATTTACAATTTTGAATAAATTTAAAAGGTCTATAATTTTCGTTCTATCGTTGAGTTTTAACAAATTTAATGTTTTTAGTAAAAAATCGTAATTTAAAAATTCATGACTGATTCTCAGTTTAAAATTTATATACCGTAAGAATTTTTTTTGGACTCTTTCAAGAAAATTTTGGTGACAGTTGTAGTAAGGAGTCCGTATTGTAGAGTTATACTCTAACTGTCTTCTCACTAATGAAGTATAAATCAACTTCAAAGTGCCTTTGTTTTTGAATTCCTTAGTCCCACGTAAAATGAAGCCTAACATTTTTAGAGATTTACTAGTAATATTATTTATGTTAAAGGATATTTTTTTTATCAAAAACGATACTTAGGTCGCGCACCTCAGAAGTTGAGCCTAATTGCATATTACCCATCAAATAATCAAATAAAATTGGGGTTTTTATTCTAAAAAATCTCATTATGTGGCATTTTTTTATATTTAATTGAAGTTTATTTGTGGAGCACCACTGGAACATTTTATCTTAATTACGTTGCAGAGTCACACAATCATTTACGGAATTAATAACTTTAAAAATCTTCATGTCATCGGCAAACAGCAATATTTCTACATCATCAAATACATCCATTATATCATTAACAAAGATGATGAACAGTATTGGGCCCAGACGGAAACCCTGAGGAACACCACAGTAGCACAGAAAGATTGGGATAAAGTGTTACAAATTTTTACCGATAGTGTTCTATCAGTCAAATAGCTTTGAAACCATTTAATCATAGGACCACTAATTCGTAGATTTGATAGTTTGGCGACCAAAATGTTTAAACACACCTTGTCAAAAGCCTTGCTAAAGTCTGTGTAAATAGAATCTACCTGTTTTTTTAATGTAAATGAATTTAAAATTAAATCAGTGAGTGAAGATCTAGCAGACATGAATCCATGCTGAGAGGTTGTTATAATATGCTTTAAGTTTGTTGATGCAAGTATTTTTTTTAAAACAATTTTTTCGAAGAGTTGCTACATTTATTAGATTATAAATATAAGTTTTGTATTAAGTTATTTTAATGCTGTTACTCTAAAAAAAAGACAAGCTCTTGTGCTTGAAGAGTGACTTACACTGAAATAATAGTAGGTATAAGGAAGTATTTTATAAATAAAAATATATTACATTGTCATTTTTAATACGTCCTCATAAATCATCGAATGGTTTTTTAAGGTTTTCCGTTAATTTTAGATTTAATTTTTTTTATCTTTTATTTTCTAAACTTCTTAAGGGAGGCCACAAAAGTTTTTTATGCATAAAAAAACGTCATTTTGCATAAAAAGCGTCATTTTGCTGGAACTTTTTAGTTTGACATTTCAGTAAGATTAACATGCGAGGAACTAAAATTTATTAAATTTAACAGTTCAGGGCAATTCGCGGATTTTTTTTTAGCTCAGAAAGGAAAAAGTTAATTTTAGAATGTATTTCCACAATGAGGGTAAAGATTATTAGCCTTGTAAAAGCCCAGATTCCATATTCCCCTATCAAAAAATGTCTCTCTCTAACAAAGATTCAACAGCAATAAATTTTTATTTTTTTTATTTGTTGGAAACGCGTTTTTCTACTACAGTTTTCAATAGAAAAATGTTCTTTTGAGATAAAAAAAAACATTTTCACCAGTTTTACAATGCAATCCTGTCAATCAAACAAAGGTACTTGTATTTTGGTCATTAAAAAAAAAAACTTTGATATGCATGCTGAGCGTCAGCTGTGAATATTTTACGAATGTAATAGATAAACTAGGTGTGAGACTCCCACCTTAAATTCAAGTCATACGCATACCTTTAAGACTTCAGCGGAATGTAAATGAAGTCAGATGAAAAATGGACTGTTTTTGTGTTTTGAAACTTTTGGCTAATCTGTCAGCCTTGACATTTGAACTCTCGTTACAGTAGACTGATGGACTATTTCTGTTGTTCTCCTAATGGGGCTTATTACGTGAAAAATAGCTTAATCCGTTGCCAAATCGACCTATCGTCTTATAAATCAATGAAAACATTTGCAAAAATCATTTATAGCAAGCTCCGATCTATGATAAAATAATATAATTTATTTATTTATTTTCATACATAAATTTATTGTACATTATTTGGGACACAAGTCCTAACTCCATGGGACTAAAAGTCCTGTGTTGAGATGGGACTTGCATAATTGCATATTTATGCATAACTAATGTTGAGACAGACACATGAGTATATCACCACAAATATAAGATCAGAAACATAAAAAAAAAAATTTAAAAAAAAACACTAAACATCAATATGGTAAACAGTAAATTCAAACATTCGTAAAATCATCAAGAAGTTTTAATGGACACGTAATGCATTGTTATTGGTACACCCCTGAGTTGTTCAATTTATCATTTTTATATTTAGTGTATTTTATTATTTGCATGTTGGTGTAGTTTGGTGTCCCGACGAAGAGACTTGTACGTCTCGAAACCGATAGACATAAAAATTCGGTGAGTAATTACATACTCACTTTAATTCAAATGTTTGACGGTAAAGTTAATGCTTTGAACATTAATAATAGAATATTCGTCCATTTAAAAAAATAGATCCAAAAGAATGAGATAAAAAACAAATTAAATCATTTTAAAAAATAAAACCCACATTACACCTGTTATAATTCACCATCATCATCACATTTATAATTAAATACTATCAATTATTTTAAGTATCGCAATATTGACTTGTTTATTCTATTCACTCTATGATTTGTATAATGTAATCCAAAGTTTCCATGACGTCAAAATTATTCAAGAATTTATTTAGAATCGATGGTATATAAAATGTTGTATTATTTACTTATTAAAATTACATTTAATGAAGCATAAGTTCCAGTTTCATGGTACAAATTATGATCACCATTAAAAAAAGAACAGAATTAATTAAAGAAAGAACAAACTAATGCCAGTATTCAGAGACAAAACAAGGTGAGAAAAGTACATTCTAATCTCATATTATGAAGATAATCACTTGAAATTGTAGAGAGTAGGATGTACTTTCTTCACCTTCAGTTTAGTACAGAATACGGGCATAAGACAAGCATTTGATTGACACAAAATAACCATTAAAAATATTTAAATTTTCATCTGAGTGTGCAGCTAAAATCCTTTTTTTGTCTTTCTTAACCCATGACTAAACACGAATTTAAAGATTTTTTTTTACTTTCGTACCTACCAAAATTTAAAAGCAGCGAGTTTATTTTTCAATCACTGGAACCCTTTATGTACGTCTCTATTTTTTTGTATACGTCGGTAATCCGCATTACACAAAAAAGTTCGTTTTTAACTTTAACGGCTGGCTTCTGGCTGGTTTGTTTGTTTTGGAGCAAACTCCTATCGTCCTTATAAATTATATGTTTGGCATGTTTGAAACACATTTCAGACAAATTAAATTCATTTGATTGAATAAATATATGTTGTAAGATAATAACACATTTCAAATTATTTTTTCCAGTTGATTATCAGTTTGAGACCCATTGTGTATTAAAAAATAGCGTTCAATGATATCTAAAGAACAAAAGATAGATAAATAAATAAATAAAATATAAAAAATATATAAATTATCAAAATTTCTCAAATAATTATTTTAGTAAACATAACTTTTTTTTAAATTTGTTTATGTCCACAGTAATCGAATCAGGTCTGAAAGGCTTAAAAAAAAAACTGTCTTTGAAAGCTTGGTTCGCTTTTGTGGGGGAGAGAGAAAGAGGTGTCTCTGAACAAAAATCGTGCCGGTGTTGGATATTTCATGATTATTGCTTTTAACCCAGACGAAACAAAGAAAAGTAAAATAAATAAAAAAGAGTTTAATTTCCTTTAAAAATCTTTTTCGTAAATTCTAAGTTTAGTGTGTAAAAAAAACAATTAGTTTAAACCAGTGCTTAAAAAAGTGTTCGTTTTTTATTTTTTATATATTTCGGTATCGAAAAAAGACTTGATCCACTTAAATTTTATTTTGTTGATATATTTAAGACTTTTTGAAATTTTTTATATATTAATTATTTTGTGTTACTAAAATACTTCAAGAGTGAAATCCCTGTAAAAAAAACTGCTTGAGCAGTTTGGTGGGAATCAAATGAATGGTTATGCAATAAATTTTCAATAAAAAAAATACGTAAATTTAATTTATTTTAGTTTATCATAGAGATAAAAGACGAGTGATACTTTAATTCTCTAAGTTTTACTCGTTTTTTTATTTCTATAAAAAATTACAATGAACTTCCATCAAGAATTTTCACTTACAAACTTAAATGTTTTAATTTATTTTAGATTATATGTACCCAGATTTACTTAGGACTATGGCGATGTCACTCTTTGTAAGAAGATAAGGAGGATATAACACCATCCCACTCTATCTTTAACGCAGCCTCCGCTTGTTATATTGAAATTATGTCCACTCCCAAATATTTTGTCAAAAGAGCTATTTACTCATAATTTGCTATTGAAAAAACCCAAAATATAATTTTAAAAAATACTCAAGTGTCGTCCTGTACATTAAACGTGATAAATATAATATGCACCTCTGTACTACAACAGTTCCCCTTGATAAGTACGTCAGAAATGTTATTTGATCTTAATGATTAAAAGAACGCATATTTCAATGTAACACTTATGTCTTTTCTTCGATTAGTTTAATAATTAAGGGGCATAATGCGTGCTGCATGCTGTTTGGGTGCAGAGAAATTGCATCCGTTCCTTTGATGTGCTCCATAATCAACCAACGCATATTTCTTCCATTCGGCTCCAATTCTCCAAATAAAAACTGACAAACAACGCGCTTTATGTGACACAAGAAAAAAACAACGACAAAAGTTTTTACAAAAATTCAACCGAGAATTTGAATCAATTCTTACAACTAGCAAACCGGATTTAGATACATTTTTGTACATCTTTAAAAGTTGTTCCTGGGAATTTCAAGTACAATCTTATTCAAACGACACGCGCTCGGGACGACCAATGATATAAGGTAATAATATATTTAAATTCTCGCGACTTCGTGAATATATAATTATTTTATTATTGACTAAGTATATGTTTCATTGTATAGGTATTTGAAGAGTGCACGTCAAAAACAGGTTTATAAACAAAAATAATAATTTCAAAACCGCGAAAAAAGAACGTAAACTTTATTTCCGAGATACTGGGTTGATATATTAATTAAAATACGCGCCAACTCTAATGTATGAGAGCGAAGTATGGTATTGGAACAATGATGAAAGTAGGTAAAAACGCTGTTGAAATGCGATCCCTCAGGCGAATGTGTGGTAAAACGATGGCTGATAGGTGCACAAATGTCGAAATCTGTGAACTGTGTAAGGCTGAGACGTGAATTATCGACAGAATCAAGAAAGGGGTGCTGCGTTGGTGTAGACATGTAGAGCGAATGGACAGCGAAAGAACGGCTCAAAGGATCTACGATGCGAATGTTGATGGGTGCAGAAAACGACAAGACCGAGAAAGACATGGCATCGATCAAGTCCATCAAATACTTGAAGATGAACATGTCAAGAGTAGGAATAATCGGCGTGCGTGCATTATAAGATGTATAAATGTAGATGAAGCGAGGTCTGTATGCAAAATTAAAGTGATATGGCGTTCTATTCTCTCGGCCTACCCCTACAAAAAACGGCGTGATGATTTTGTTTGTTTGTTCGTATAATAAATAAAAATATGATTTTGCATTCAATAGCAAAAAAAACAAACAAAAATGTCTACTTTAAATTTCCAAAAACCCAAAACGGGCTTATTGCAGCAATCATCGCATTTGTAACTATAATAGTTTTTTTTATTTTATTACCGACGTGACCTTATATTTTTTTCGCATTTATAAGACAAGAAGCCACATTTAGTTTGTTTTTAAGATTCCATTCTATAGAACTCATTCGTGAGATAGAATCTAAAGAATGTCTCGGAAATCGGCAAAATGCAATGAACCCCTTTTTGCTGTATACTCTTCATTTGTATAATACGCATTAATAGTTTTTTTTGTTACAAGATATGAAATATAAACATACAGATTATATTATCAAAACATTCATCGTCATCATTTTTCAATCCACACCAGAGGTGTATAGAGCACTGCAATTGTTCTTCAATCGAGGCGTATCTCGATCAATTTGATCTCATGGAAGGTTAGGTAATCTGGGATTTCAAGTATGGAAGGCAAAGGCGCCAACCACTACTCTACGAGACAACTTATCTCCACCCTATTCACACCTCTTTCAGAATTTTTTTCTGATTGTAGCTGTTGGTGTTCAAACAATGCTTAAGTTCTTTTTACACACAGAAATGTATTCTTTATCCACCCGGAAATGAAGTAAAATCATTATTAGTATTATAAACACATATGACATTCTTCGAGGGCCAGTTGTGGTGTGGTTAAGTTTATATGCCTGGGTATTCTGTTCGATTCCAAACTAACTCATAAAATGTTCTTATTCTTCTTTTCCATATCCGTTCCTGAGTGGAGCACGTGAACATCATTAGTTGTCTCCAGGAGACCCTATAGCCAGCTGGCATTTTTGCCTCTTCCCATGTCAATCCAGCACCCCTTAATTCCGTCGAATAAAGTCTAAATATCGTCATTGACGGCCTTCCAAGATGGCGTGAGCCCGCAGGTTTAAAGATGAGGCAACTTTGGTTTAGGTTCTCCTGAGGCATGCGCAGCACGTGTTCAAGCCTGGTTCACCACCGCATTCTCAAGACGTTTGTTATAGAAGGCTGTTGCGTCCGTTCTCGGACTTCAATGTTGGCTATAAAATCGAACCATATTATGCCTAATATTCTTCTCAAGCACTTACTTTCAAAACTCAGAAGTTTGGTATTTCGAGCTTTGGTAAGGCGCCAAGATTCGCACCCATATAGGAGTACTGGCATTATACAAGGGTTGAATAATCGGTATTTCATTTTGACCGAGCATAGGCTTGAGTTCCAGATAACACGCATCATGTTAAAAGTGAAATGTTAATTTAAATTATTATTACACTAGAACCATAAAGGTTAGGCAAATCACTCACGTCAATAAAATATCGAGACATGATGCTGTTGATCTTCTTCTTATTTGCAGTCTCAATCCTGGGGATTGGTTTGCAGAAAAGTCCTGCATCTCGTCCTCCATTGGTTTCTATTTTCTGCAGCCCGCTTCAGCTCGACATATGAGCCGCAGTTTAAATCTTCGCACACTTGCTCCAAATATTCCCGTCGGGGGCGCCCTCTATAATTGGTCCCCTCAGCCATTCCCTCTATGATGTCATGCAGGAGACTCGTATGGCGCATAATGTGGCCGATCCATCGGGCTTGCCTCTCTGAGATGGTTTTGATCAGGTGCCTACCTTCTTCGATTCTATTGAGAACCTCGTCATTAGTTGCTTGCGGAGTTTTAGATTGATATTATTTGACTAAAAAATCTTTAATTTTTTGTTAAACGCAAGCCTTGCTTGGTGTATGCGGCAGTCGACTTCGAGTTGAGTTGATGTACTGTAATAAAAAGAAAAAAAAATAAAATTACCTAAAAATAATTCATTTATATGAAACAGAAGTTTAAGATAAATATGGGATTGTCTCAAGGGAATATACCATTGCTGAAGACCACTGCGAGACAATGCATAAAATTGTTTATTTTCAATCATTAAATACTAAATACTTTATTAAATTCAACAAATGTAATAGATAAGGAAACGAAGATGTTCAAACAAGGCAGAATGGTAAATGTTACAGTGTGTAAAGTGGCTAGTTAAACCAGCCCGGTATCCTAGTATAGAATATATAAAAATGCCACAACACAACCGAAAAAAGCAATGTAATTCTGCCTATATAATATCCATAGAAGCGATACGTACCAGATCACTTTCCAACACACCACTCCACAACACTCGGGAATAATGTAATCCTGCCTATATTGCCAGTCGGTGAATTGTCTGACGATGTCAGTCACGACGAAACCCGGTCACTTGTAAAAAATTATAAATAAAAGTGAATTAAAACTATGTAGTATTTTTATTATTATAATTAAAATGCAGTTCCACAGAATGTGTGGAAAATCAATGTATGACAGGGTTACGAATGATGAAATCAGGCGAGAGTGTTAATCTTAGACAAGTATAATTGATAAGATTAAGAAAGGGTCTCTGAGATGGTTTGGTCACGTCGAATGAATGGACGACGAGAGAATGGTAAAACAAGTATATATGGCAAAAATGAACGGCAACGTTAGACGAGGACGACCAAGGAAGACGTGGCATGATCAGATAAACCAAAATCTTAAGTCTGGTCATGTCAAAAGCAGACAGAACCGAAGGGCATGTATGACAAGATGTATGAATGTGGAAGAGGCTAGGATTGTATGCCAGGATAGACGTGTGTGGCGGTCAATTCTCTCTGCCTACCCCTACGGGGAAATGGCGTGATGGTAGTAGTAGTAATAGTAGTAGTAGCAGTTCCACCAAGAAATGTCATTAGAAAAACTCAATATATCAAGTAAAAAAAGTTTTTTTGCTTGTGAAAACACGCACATTTAAATGATTTTCATTAAAGAAAATAGTTACACGCACATAAGAAAAGTTTATTTAATATTTTAATATATTGGACCTTTTTAATGAATAAATAAATAAATATAATAAAATAAATAAATATTTTTTTATGTACGAAAAACGAAAGTTTCGAGTAATGTCAGATTTCTCGCTTAGTTTCTTTATGTGCATGGGAAAAGTCGTTTCTGGTTCATTAAAACATGAATTTTATTCGCTTTCTTTACGTCACAACATCTCCCAGATCACGGCAATTTAAACGGAAAATGACAACATCAAACGGAACACAAAGGTTCATCTGTATTCGCTCAGCAAATCTCTTCATGATGTGATGTTCTTTTGTGAATTTGTTCCAATATTGGTTTTCATACAGGAATACAGAATAATGCTCTTCTTGGGAAATCCTTGTAGTAGATGGCTAACTGTATGAACAGTTTGTTATCTTTTTGTGTACGGCTGGCCAATATTTCGCAAAATGTTCGAGGTACCAAAGAACCTAGAGTTGAACTCATATAGTTTAGACTGATTCAAGCAAATAACATGCTTTGAAAATGATATTTAAAATTATGTATTATTAATTTGATTTGATCGAAGAGGGGGAGTCGCATCCGAGGTTAATTTAAATTTAATTCAATAACTCGAGTATTATTAGAGCTATTGACTTCATTTTTTTATTTTTTATGAAACGGTTGATTTTACGCTATTTGTATACGTTAGCTTTTGGCAAGCTAACAAAAATGAATGAAATACTCGAATGAGTAAAAAATGTGTACCTAATAAAATGAATAAATAATAATTTAACGAACATAAACACATCCGACCTCTTTTCTCTGGCGACGCTTTGGACGATACAAGCAGGCGCTAGGGTAGTTTGCCCCCCCCCCCCCCCCCCATTCACATCATGTGTAATTTTTAGAAGCCTTGTGAGAAGGTTTTTTTAAAAGTAATACTTGCACTGTTATTATTATTTTTAATGGCTTTTTCGTAGTTATGCATACTTACCGTATGAGCGTTTTACAAAAAATATATAAAAACCAATATTTAACACAAATTGTAATAAAATTTATGTAAAATTATTTTTATATAATTTTATTTTATTTTTGTACATAATGTTATTTGTATATTGGTGGGCTTATTACCAAATAGCAATTTCTTCCAACCAACCAATAATTAATTTGTTTTATTTTTATAATTCAAGGCACAAAACATATTCACTAGAAAATAAAGATTAAAAATCTACAGATATATAAAAATAAATATAAACGTATTTGTTTATAAATTACTAAACTAATAATTTCAAGGTCGTCAATAATACGCGCAAAAATCGAAAGTATAAATATACATTCTTTCTGGTCTTCAAAGTGCTGTAACCAAGCTTACCCTGGAGGAACTCAGTGGGATAAAGCCATGGATAATATCCGCACTCCCTCATGTAGAGAAACCGAAAAAAAATCTTCTAAACCCTCTCCACCATAAGAGAGTACTTCAACTCACACAGTCCCCAAATCATCGAGTCACTCTCGAGTCTACTTCGCACCAACGAGTTATAGAGAATTCTCAGTACTCGTGTATTACCAAACCCTGGCAGTACACAAAACGAATCCTTACACCTTCAACGAACTACCACAAACTATTTTGATCTGATCATGAAATGTCAGGAAACTCACAAAAGTGATGTCTAGATCTTTAACATTCGAAGTCCGCATAAGATTATGGTCATTCATTTTATAGGGGAAAAAAGCTAGAATGACAGAAAGCCACACCGACTGTCTGCATTCGGGGCTCGCTATTTCTACATTCCTACTCGTACATTTTCTCATAAACGTATGTCAATTATTCAAACTTTTGAAATGTCCAAATAAACATATTACAGCAGAGATGAAGAATATTTTAGAAAAGGTAATATAGAAGTCTAGGCATCTACAGAGCTAGTTCAAGCGGCCATTTTACATTCACCATTCTGCCCATATTTGAACATCTATATTCCTTCAATTCTTTCACCTGTTGATGTTTGTGAAGTAAAAGAGCTGTAACTTTTATTTATGCTGGTGAGATTCATCTAATCGAATTATTTCACCTGCATACTATGCAAATCCTAAAAATTTAAGTTTTTTAATTTATATACTTCTTCATGGACCAGGTGAATTAATCAACCATATTTTGTATTTGTCCAAATTATTGTTGACAAGGACTGGGTTTAACTCTCTGAGGAGCTGTCAATATCAAGTTCAAGTCAATATCAAGGCGTTGCCTAGTATGTGGGTGAAATAATTCAATTAGATAAATCTCACCCGCATAAATAAAGATTCCAACTCCTTAACTTCATAAACATCAACAGATGAAGGGATATAGAGGTTCAAATATGGGCAAAATAATAAATGTTACACACTGCGTAAAGTGGCCACTTAAACCAGCCAATGACAGGTCATAAGCCCTGTAGATGCCTAGACTTCCATATTACCTTCTCTAAAATGTTCTTCATCTCTGTTGTAATATGTTGATATTGACAGCTCCTCAGTAAGTTGAATCCAGTCCTTGTCTACAAAAACTTTGACAAACTCGAAATATTGTTTTTTTTTATAAAAGGAAATATTTGGGATCTTATTATTTACTCAAGTATTTCGATTTTTTGGGCCATTTTTGACGAGTTATAAATAACTTACTATTAGAAAATGGCAATCTAGTTTTGGAAGAGTGGGGTTCGAACCTCGGGCCTCTGATTCGTGAGACCGCAACACTAGCCACGGGACCACAACCTGATTCATTAAAGAAGTTGATGTCCATATTAAAATATTTGTGTGATTTGGTCATGTCTTTCTAAATCTTATAAGCCGTAAATCTTTTGAGCCGTTCAATTACTGTCTATTTGCTCTAAATGTCCAACCTAAAGCAGCACTTCTTGATTTCGTCTATATGGCATATTAAAATTTTGTAAAGTATCAAAAAAAAAATTTCGATGGATTGAATTCTACTTTTATTTTTTAAATATACAAATGTATTTAATGTGTCAATTTTCGTATTTTTAGGACACCATCAAACTTACCTAATTATTTAAGCAAAATAAATTTTAATTAAAATAAATATAGTTCAGAGGTTCAAATCCCTCTAAAACTCTACTAAAACTCGATTTTCATTTTGAGTTTTTTTTGTTTCCAGGGTATGATTTGAAAATTGAAATATTTGACTAAATAATAAAAACTCAAGATTTTTTCATTCTAAAAAAAATTACAAAGTGTGCCTTAATATCTTATACCCATACTAACAATAATTGCTGTTAAATAATAAAGGTGCACAAAGTATTTTATTTTGGATAATTTACCTAATTCTAACATGGAATTCTACCAATTATCCGCATACACAAAAAATATAGTGCTTATCTACTAAGATAAGCACTATATTTTAACATATTGTAACATACTTAATTCACGGATCTTAACCTATACCTATTCTAGATAATTTTACCACTTATTCGTCTGATAGATCGCATTTCGACAGCATTCAGCCTACTTTCATCCTTGTTTCTTAGCTCTTAAAAGCCTGTGGTAAATAATCCCTTTGCGGGCGGTGATGTAACATCGTGTTACTACAAGTGAAATACGAATTATTTTAAATTCAAACTCATACATTTGAAAAAAATGAAAACATGGAGGCATACAGTTAAAAAATTCCTTTTCCATAATTTATAAAAATAAACATACCATTTAGTCCTGTTATAGCAAAAAATAAAAATTATAAATTCGGCGTTCATAATTCACGCGTGCGTCCCCCATCATTGTCATTAATCGACTGAATTTGTTTTGCACAACACTACGGCGGCTACAGAACAGCGTTTCTGTCTTCCTCGTTATGTGTTTTATCTTCGTGCTCTCTCTAATACAGATTTATTGCTGTGTTTGCAAACATCATCTCTCGGATAGCAAAGTTAAATATTTTTTGTATTAAAATCCAGCATAGTCATACAAATTTTACTTTCTTAATCCGGTGTAAAAATGTCCGTTTGAAGATTATAAAAAACACAATTTTATCATTTAAAAAAATAAGAGAGATATATTAAGTCTTGTATCGTATGTTGACTAGTGTGATATCACAGCCACACAAAAGTTAAATTCCACACCCATCTCCACATTTAAAGTATTACAATAAACAAATGACGTAAAAGATGGTCAAGCTAGAGCAACGATAATTTAACTTTAATCTGATTGCAGTTAGTTTATTTATTTTAATTAATTCTGAGCACCTGTACATGGATGGTTAATGCGCTGAGTTTTCGTTGTTAACTTATATAAATAAGCGTTACTGTAAAGTAAGTAATCATAGAAATAAATCACTAACTGTCGAAGTTTAAAAACAGGTTTGGATAGCATAGAGCAAAGATGACGATGCGGTGAACGTGAGCTGACTCGAGATGAATCTGATTTCTGACAAAGTTGAAAAAACCAGTAGCCATATTTCCGAAGTCGAGAATTTTCGGCCATCAAGAAATAGCTACTGTACTGATCGCCGGGCGTCGCGGCGGGTCACCAGAGCCGACATTCCAGAGACTGGAATGAATTCGAAATCTGTACATCGGATGACACTTTGTAGATGGTCTCAGTCGAGATATGACACCAATAGTATTATGCTCGTTTTATATGAGCACAAAAACTGGACAAAAAATTATCTGATTTGAATATTGTGTGTATGTGTAGGTACTTCGTTCTACCTAGCTACTCAAACAACGTGAAATCTTTTATTCAAATGCTAATATTCAATTTAAATCTTTGAGATTAGATTAGATAAGAATTATTTTTTTAAATGGCCCCAGTTTAATTTAATATTTATGATTTGGGTTATTTTTGTCTTTATAAACTAATGAAAAAACAATTAACCAATCAAATTTTCACCACACGATACTGCATTGTTAGGAAAAAAAATTTTTTTTTGGACCACAAAAAGCCAGCCCATTAACGCTGTAGTCTGTTAAAACGAACGCTAAATTAGGAAATCATCCGATTTCGCCATTTTAAAACGAATGTTTATTTTTAATCGCGCAAGAATAAAAAAAAAAACTAAATAAATTATATAAAAACAACATTTTTAAAAGGTATTTCTGTTAAAAAATATACTTAAAAGTTTTATGTTACTAAAATTTAATTACTTTAAGACCGGCAGATTACGCAATTTCAAATTTAGACATATAAAGACTAAGTATTGAAGTAATTTTTTTGTTATAATTTAAAGAAAATAAATTGAACATGAAAGTAGTGGCAGACAAATTTTAATTTTTTGTTTTCAAAAAAAAATACAAGCATTTTAAATCACATACATTTTTGTGACATTTTCCTTTATTTCTACTTAAAATTATGCCTTCGGTAAAACTTTTTAAAAAAATATTGAAATACTTTAGTTGAAATCTTTTTTTATAAAATTATATTATCTTTTTTTGAAAAAAGAAGATAATTCTGATTATAATATTCAAATTAAAACAATATCTTATTGACTTTTTATAACCTTCAGACCAGCCCTAATCGTTTGCGGGTAGGGCCAAGGATAATACCCTATAATATTTTATTGTTCCTGCACTGGCATCTGATGTGTAAGACTGGTCACCTTATCTTCGTGTTACAGATGATCAAACTACGCTGCGTTTGGTTTACGAATATAGTGCCCTATGCACTACTGGGTGAAGATAGAGGGATAATGAAATATCTTGTTTGTTTAGATAGCAGATCAATCGTTTAGTTTTCTGGACAATATAAAGCGGACTCAGGCCTCGAGAGACGATAGTGTAAGCTTTAGGATTGGATCTCACATCTCGTTGTTAGTGATTAATGGTCTAATTCAGGGTTTCCCAAAGCTTTGCAACTTAACTTAAAATTTTTAAAGAAACGAAAATTGTTGTTTATATTTTTTATATTTCTTATATCAAGCACTTAGTGAGTTCAATTCTTACTATCAAGTCAATTCTATCAAGCCTGTTTCTGGATTTTTACTTTATTGCAGTATAATTTATTTTGCTGCTATACGCTCCTACTTACTATTTAATGATGCTCACACTTACACACACATGAACACTGGCTCCGACACTAATACACATAAACACACATTTACACTTACTCTCATACAAATACACATAAATACACTCTTTTGTTGTAAAACAATTAAATAATTTGTATGAATCTTTTTTGGAAACTTTGCTGGTCTGTCTTTAAACTGTATTTTTTTTATGTTACTATACTATTATCGACTGTTTGTTTCTTTATAATAAATATATCATTGAACCGAGTTGTGGTGCCGTGCTAGGATTGTGAACTGTCAGGTCAAAGGTCCAAGGTTCAAATCCCACTACGGATGCTATTAATTAGATTTTCATAATCACTTGCGCTTTTACGCCTACTATATTTATCACGGAAAATGGATTCCGAACCCTTGAATTGTCCTTGCTAGTTTTGAGAAAATATTGCGAACGTGTTGTAATCGTGTAGAATTGAGCGCCGTGGATCACTGATATTCCACGGACCATGGTTTGGGAAACCCTGGTCTAACGTGACCAAACGATCCACGCTTACAATATTTGTCCCTTGTATCTTGTCTGTTCTATGATGAACAATGCGTTTGTAGAAGATCCTTTCTTCTCATGACTCGCTAATTTACGAGCATCTTGTTATTTAATTGGGTGTGTTTATTGTTTGCTCTCGGTTTAGGGTTGAATCACTCCTTGATTGTCCTTAATAGGGTTAGATTTATTCTACGCTAAGATTTAGTTCAATGACAGCTAAGGACGGATTTTAAACTTTAAAAACCCTATTTAATTAATGAATTGATTACTTTACTGTTTTAACCTTACCATAAAATATTTTAAACTTAAGTTCTAATCGAGCAGGTAAGATTTTTTTAAATTTGCATTTTTTATTGTTGTGGTTGTATTTTTCACATTTTGTTCAAATTGTGGTAAATTTTTTTAATCTAATTTATTTAATATAATAAAAAAGTTACAACATGTTGATAAAAAAGAAATACATAATAAAGCAAAAGTACAGAAACAAAATACGAAACGAAATACCACACCAAAAAAGAAGCAACCTCTTGTGCTTGCTGTGGAATTACAATATTCATAATTTAGGTTAAAATTTCACATTTATTTCAAAAAATAAATGAAGGTATTTTTAAACATTTTTTTTATAAATAAGTGCAAATGCGCATGCGTGCGCACGCATGTATAAATATCCACCCACACGCAAACTCACTCACACGCACATACACATTCACCCACATACATACAATAACATGTTGAAGAAAATTATAAAACAAGGTTTTTTAAGTAACTTAACAAACGAACTTCAATCAATGTAAAAAAATACATTGAATAAAAAACAGCATATTTTCTTAATTTTAAAATAAAAAACTTAAATGTGATTTAAATGTCAAAAAGCAACATTTAATTAATGAGGTTGATAAACAAATATTTTTACCTTTAGTTTGAATTTTGTAAAAACATCGATAATTTTTATTTCGTCTGGCAAATTGTTTTAGAAATTTATTCCCTGAAGTACATTTTTTTTTTTTAAATGTTTAGTTTTTAATTTTAGCATATTAATATAATATTGGCGTCTACGTGAATAACTTAATGTGTAGTTTTTTTTTAATTCTCTTTATAGATTTGTAAAATATATTTTTTTAATTTATTCTGTTAATTGATGTAATATATTTTTTTTAAAATTATTCTTTTGTTGGGAATGTTGATGGTTGGCGCGTTTGGCTATTATGCGAGAGTTCTCGATTTCGATTTCCGACATGGTTGACATGAAATTTTTACTTCATAGTGTGTTTTAGTATTCTAGATGTAAGTTCTGCAGTACAGAAAATGAAATACCTTTACAAATGTTATATGCATGTAGTGTTTTTATCACAAAAGAATCCGCACCTTCGGTGGACGATTGGTTGAACCTGAGGATGCGAAAGCACTCATCCACCATTCAGTAGCCCGGCTCTTAAAAAACCCAGGCTTGGAGGGCACGAGCTCATTAAATATAAACAAGTCGTAATGACGTCAGAAGTTTGTAAAGCACTAACCCCTATCTACATAAATAAGAATAAGGAGTTCTTACATTAGAATATTTCATAGTCGGAGAACTAAGAATGAAATGTGATTGATCTTACCTTTTGTACTAATGCAGTGTCCCTATGCACCGTTCGGTGTGAAAGAGGATGATAATGATGGTGGTGGTTTATGTTTCAAGGTTATATTTAAAACATGTTGTTTTAAAAATAAAGTTCATTAATTTTTTTTTACTTCGAAGCTTTTTATTCGTAAATTTCTTATCCCAGCAAAGTCCTATCTTAATATTTATTTATTTTTAGAGAGCGAAAAAAAAGTATATTCATTTAAATACCGGTAAATCTTCTTATTTTATAAAAAAAACCGACACTTATTATTTATATCTTAGTTTTTTAATTGCTTTTATTTTGATACCGATAATGTACTAAATCAATAGCTTACACCACTGTGGAAAATTTATATTGACTGTTTTCACAATTTTCGTTTATATTTATAATTTTTTCTGTACACATTATATGTAAAAACTGTTGTTTTTTTCCCAAATAAAGACAAATAAAAATAAATTAATTAATTAATTTCAAGATATTTAAATATAAAGACAATTTTACCTAAAACAATATAACATGAAAGCGGTCGCATGTTAGCATAACAATTATTTATAAAATAATTTCTAGAAATAATTTTAACCCATTTATTCAGTAAAATATTCATACATCGCGTCTAGACCTTGTGTTTAAGAGTTTAAGATAAAATTAACAAAATATCACATGTTAAAATAACGAGGTTATATAACAGCGGAAGGTTGTTGCGGCTAATTGCTACTTGTACAGTGTACAGACTAGCGTGCATAGAGTGTACGTACTATACAAGTATTATCATATTACCGCCGTCTTGTAAGGGTTAATTTATCGGTGTGACTTAACAAACCTCCCACTGGATCAAGCGACCCTGTTCGGGGTTCGAATAATTCTAGGATGAACTTACACCCACTTCGTGGCCATTGAAGTTTTGGGTTGCTCAAATTTCAAGCGCACAGTAGCTTTATGAAGGCATGTTTTAGAATTGAGTAAAAGTATCTATAGTATAAAGATTATTAAAAGCCAGTTATGATGTATTTTTTGTTTACTTCACAATATCGTTTAATCATCAGGCCAAAACGCTTGCCTCATACACAGAAGGTTACTGGTTCGATTCCTGGCGCGGTTGCAATAGATTAGCACATAGTTGCTCAGAGACGCCCCTTTTTTATTTACATTCAAATCATGTATGAAATGTCACTTCGTGAATATTTAAGTTTTTCCTTTCTCCTTACTCTTTTTTCCTTTCTCCTCCACCTTTTCTTCCCTCTTTACCCCCTCCTCCCTTCATAGTATACTGTAGATATTTCGTCAATTTTTGTTTCTTAAAAAATAAACATAATTATCAATTGTATGTTATATTATGAAAAAAAAAATATATTAACAATATGTTCATATACCACTGATTTTCTCAAATTGAACCGTTTGAAAAGGTAGGAAGAAATTGCTTTAAGACAATATAGGTTTATGAAATGTTTAAATAAATAAAAAAACTGCGTGAATCAAATGTGGGTTTTATCCTGCCTGAGTGTTTCGTGATTTTTATCATCACTGTATCTCACATTGAATCTTCAGCTTGTTGTAGTGCAAAAATATAGTTTAAAACACTGTTTTTTTTCCAAGCCACTCTCTATAGTATTGTATTTAAAATGAAATGTTAAGTCACGTATACATTGTGGCAGATCATCAATGGCGTTACGCAAGTATATTAATACTCGTTTTATTTAAAGTTTTAATAAGATTTCTTGACATGTTTGCCGATTTAAGTTGATTTTCAAAGTAAAAACAACGTCAAAGTGCAAATGATCTAATTATTTTTTTTTTTATATTTGAAGAAAAGTAAATTATAATAGTTGTATATTAATTAACTAGTGAATTGTTGTTTTTTTTTTCATACTATGTTACTACACTATACACATACGTTTTGAGTAGGCTTTCTTTCCCTGATTCCCGAATCCGAGAATACTCCGGCAAAATTTAGTCGGGAATTTTCGACCTTCGGGAAAAAATATTAACGCACATGCGTTAATATTTTTTTATTTTTTACATAAAACTGTCATGATTAGCCAAGCAGTCACTATTTCAACGGTTTTTTTCCTTTGCAGACCGAATCATATTCTGAATTTTCCGAAAATGAGCTTAATTTAGTGGAATTCGCTGAAATTTCGAAAAAAAAAAGTATTTGAGGACAAAATAAAGAGAATTCTTAATAAAAATCATAAGAAAGTTCCAAAAACGCGACCACTTTTAATAAAATAAAACAAAATTTAAAACTATTTTAAACCTCTGGAAAACAAATAATGAATTTGGATTTGCTTTGCAAAGCTTTATTATTTGTGAAATCAACTTTTATAGAGAGTGAAATAGTTTTGTCAGTGGCAGGCAATTTCGCTACTTTAACCCTTACGCTGCTACGCAGTTTTTCAAGAATCTAATCAGAAATCCTCTTATTTATACATTTCAAAAATATTTTATCGAATACGTTGTTTTCCAAACACACTACTGTTTTATCAATTAATAGAAATTCCAAGAAAAATCTTCCATTCCATAAATATCTAATTCAAACCCAATGGAGTGAGCAAGATAGAAAATTCGTGCCGCAAATAGACAATTTTCGTACAGCGGTTGTAAACCCTTTCTAAATTGAAAATAAAAACAAACAAAACTGATCTCGTACTGCAATCTCAAGGCGCATTGTTATTATTGAAACGAAATAATTATGATAGTTTTTTTGTTGATTGCGGGGCAAAGTGCTCTGTTATATATTATCAAACCTACCACTTCCATCAATGCATGCTAAACAAAAATTGAGTAAAATATATCTTGAAATTTGTTGCAATAGAGAGGGAAAACATTTTTGCCAAGGGAATATGGAAGTCTAGGCATTTACAGGACCTATAATCTGTCATTTGCTGGTTCAAATGACCACTTTACACACTGCGAAATATTCACTATTCTGGGTATGTTTACACATCCACATTCATGATTATTTTTACATTACCTCAACTCTTCCATCTGTTGACTTTTGCAAACTAAAAGAGCTGAAGCTTTTATTGATGTCGGTGAGTTTCATCTGGATAAATTATTTTACCTCCTAGGTAATGCCTAAAAATACTATTTTTATGCAAGTTATTTTAATCAACAATATTTTGAGTATGTCCAAATGTTTGTAGGGAGTTATTTAGATTGAAACTTAAAGGTAACCGGTAAATGTACTAAGAAGTGATATTATTTCTTGGTAGTTGTTATAATATAATTTTAATTTTAAAAAATAATGTTTTTGTACAACTATCTCACAAATTGATATCTCTTCTAAGAAAAATATTCCGTTACACTAATAGCTAGTTCACGCATAATGGATTGAGCGAGATAGACAACAGTTGCCGAAATTACAAACAGCTGAGGTAAATTACATATTTTTTACATTTATATATATTTTTAATCTTACTTTGTTACTCTAACTAACAATTTAACTCTGCAAAGCGTCCTTTTTATTATGAATAAAATTTACAAAATATATCATTCCAAATGATAACGGATAGTGAAAGTGATAAAGAAATAATAGTACCTCGCCGAGAAACTCGGAGGCTTAGCAGCTCAACCTATTCCGAAAGTGAATTAGACAATAACGATATTTTTTTAAGTGATAGTGATAATAATTAAAAATATGACTCTTACGAAGATCACGAAATCGAAGAAGCTTTTTCTGAAGTATTTTTGGATCAATCTCGAGCTGATATACCTCATTTACGTTTTGTTTGTAGAATAGAGTTTGTACAGTAATAATTACGTTTTGTTAGTAGAGTAATAATTACTACCTAATAAACAGCTAAAACATTTTGATTTCCCATTACTGTGGGTACCCATTATAATAAATTAACTAATGATTTTTTTAATATTCAAACGTCCTAATTGACAATCATTAGATTCCATGGTGAATTATTTTTATGTTTTATGGCTCTTTACGTATTTGTTTATATTCTTAATTATGGGGTTTTCCGGTGATATAGGGACCTCACTAGATAAGAGTTATTATATTAAAGGTAAAGTATTCAATTAGTTATTCATTTCGGAAGTAAATCAATATTTTCGTAATCACTGAATCGGGTTTAATAGCGGGGAAAACAGCAAATATAATTATTTTCCTCAAATATCATATAGGTGATTAAAAATCTAACTATTAACATTGATTTATTTTTTATTTCACTGTTTTTGGAATGTAAAAAATTTCACTGTTTCAGGTCCCGACTAGCTAGAAGTTTCCAGTGTTAAGTCGTTTATCTTTTCTTAAAAGCACTGCTAATTTAAACATCCTAAGTAAATTTATAATGAGGATGTTTAGTGGTTTTCAAAAAAATAAATTGTTAATAGACAAAGATTTTTTTAAATTTTTTATGTATCGTACTATCAGCGCTACGATCTTATAAAGTTTTGTATTTCTGACATTAATCCGCGTGTGACGTCGCAAGTTCTCTTCCGCTTCTTCTCGGTTAGTTCTGTTGATTGGTCCATTGACGATTAGCGAACCGGAAATCTTACACAACCCTCTTATCATTGATTGATTCATATGAACAAGTGACTTCGTTCAAAGTTGTTCGTTTTCATTGAAATATTTTTAATGATTTTTTATTCATTTTCAAGAAAATTTGCCGTACAATTTAATGCTTAAATTTTTACTGCGCGTAAGAAAACATTTTTGTATAACATTTTCCGTAGGGCTGAAATAGGTACGAAACTAAATAATAACCCGTCGAATAAGTAATTTTTATGCTTTGAAAATGTTTTATACCACTGACGGTTAAGTGCAACAAGCAGTTCCCGAATTTATTTACCCTTTTGGGGATTATGACGTCAGCATCAGTCTAGTTAGAACTTTATGATAGGGATTAACAACAACGATATATCGTTGTTTAGCAGTATAAGGGTTAATTAAAAGTCGGCCTTCTAATAAGGCGTTTAAAGTCCTCATATGTTAAATATTGCCCTATTTTCATAAATATTAGATTTGGTAGACTTTTATTTGAGTTTTGATATGTTCTAAGTGATAAAAAAATACATGTTTAATATAACGTTTTTTTTGTTTTATTCTTCCATACCGTTTAAATGTAAAAGTACATTTTTCGTAGATTCCCGATTCCCAGAAAAAACAGTGCAATTTTTTTTTTATTCCCGGGTCCCGGGATTGTTGAAACCCCGGGAGTTGAGAACCCTAGTTTTGAGTACTTACATTCAAATATATTTACTTTTTGTAATAGATATTTTGATTTCAGTTTTAACTAATAATTTGTATTGTAGATATTTATAAGGTTTAAATTTAAAATTACGACTTAATAAGGACTGGTAACGATATTATAGTTTTTTTAAATACATAAAATTGACAAATATATTTTTCATCAATTTTATTATTTTTTATTATTTTTTATCAAAAACATACAAAAATTAAATTACAAATTATCAAGTACTACTCAACTGCATGCAATAAAGTTCGTCAGCAGGTGCTTATAGTTAGGTTCTAAAATAAATACAAAATCTTATCTATTAAATTCGATTACATATAAAAACTCTTATAACTATGAAAAAGAAAGAACATAATGTATTCTTATTTGCATCGAAAATATGTTCCACGTAGAAAAATAAAAATTTGACAAAAATAAAAGAAAAACACAAAAAAAAATTCAATATAAAAACACGTTTTAAAAGCCAGATTTTCAGCTTACTTCTTTCTCTTGAGTCTGATAAGTTTTTTTGTTATTTTTATATTTGATGGGAGCATATTATACATTTTTGGTATAATGTATTCTTGTGTTCTCTTGCCGTATTTATTATTGAATTTAGGGAGAGCTAGTCCATCTCCACTAGTAAACCGAGTATTATATACATGCTCCAATTTATTTCTATATTCAGATAGAGACGCATGTTGAAAAACCAGCTTGGACCATAATAACGCTCTAACGGATATAATATTTATAGATACAATAAGGACATTGATTGGCAACAAAGCCCTGCATTTCTTACTCCACTCCGCTCGGTCTTCAGCTCTATATGAAGGAACAGTCCATGTCACGGCGAAGACGCCCTCTGCCAATCGACCCTTCCATCATTCACTCCAGTACATTGTGCAGGAGATTTTCACGTCGCAGCATCTGACCTATCCATTCTGAACGCCTTTACGATAAGTTGTTCAACAGGTGCCTGGTTTCTTAATTCCTGCTGAAAACCTCGTGGTCACCCCAAGAAAAATGGATATATGAGCTGAACCCGGCAATGTTTTGATATTTCTAGATTTAAGTCAATACTCGTATATATATTAAATGAACGCATTCGGGAGTTGAATATCAATTATGGTACAACATTATTTTTGGTACGTGTATTTTGTACATACACAAATCTGGATTTCTCCCAAGGGGGAGTAGGTATATATTTTTTTTTTATTAATATCCCTACAGAGAGGAGGTACAATTTTTTCAAATTCAGGATTATGGATATTCGAGCGTTTACAGGGCTTATGACCTGTCATTGGCTGGTCACTGGTATATATGTTATTAAATGAGAAACCTCATTTAATAACATATATACAAAAATCAAAAATGTTACCTGTGTCGATATTCGCTAATAAGCGGAATGGGGAATGTTGTAGTACGTAAAGTGGCCACTTAACCCAGCCAATGACAGGTCATAAGCCCTGTAAACGCTCGAATATCCATAATCCTGAATTTGAAAAAAATCTACCTCATCTCTGTAGGGATATTAATAAAAAAATAAATCAATTATGGTATTTAGTCGAAATTAGATCATAACGCATACATTATTATTTTTGTGTTTCGGTTCACATAAATTGTGAGAACAGAGAATTTGGATAAATAAGTATTCGAACATTGTTTTCCTGTCACTGTCTTGCAAATGCCTCCCCGATGCTGTGCAAAAAAGACAACTGCATGTCAGACCTTTTGTTAGAATAGACAAAATCGATATTTTGCTATCTCATTTTCCGTACCTCAAAACTGAACCGATTTTATTATTATTTAAGACAGTGTATGAGCATTAAATTTAATGTATTGGTAAGTTCTGCGTTTTTCAAAAAAAATTATACTTGTTTACTTTGTATTTAAAACTTAGATTTTTACGGGTTTTCGGGTGGGTTTCTTGTTCCCGCAATAAACATTTTTTATATAAAAACAAAACAATGCTAAATATCAAAAGGGTGTACAAAGAATCACTGCTCTTATGCCATAATCCAGAGAGAAAAACGGGAATACGTTTGTATGAAGAAAATTAGGAGTAAGTTTAAAAAAAGTAAATTTTATTACATGCATTCTCGTCGAATACAACCCTGGTGATAGATTAAAAAAAGATTTACGCTCCTAACTTTTTTCCACTTAATAAATTGACGAAATTAAAAGTTATAAATATGTTAGTGGCAAAGATCTACATTTCTCTAAAAACCGCTCGCAAATGGGTCCAGTATTTATTCAGTTCACTGAGGACATGCATACAAACATTGCCTTTTAGATAATATATAGATATTGTGAAGGAACAGTTTGTTTAGCTGTATTGAAAAATCTAAAATGTGTTGCTGTTCAGCAGTATTGAGCGGTAATTCGGATTTGTATATTTATCTGTTTTGTTAACTGTTTTATGTAAAATAATAAATAAATAAATGAATATTTGAAATTTGTAAAATGCTATTTCCGTTTAAATTTCCATCAATAAATAAAATACATGATTTATGAGTTGGGTCCAATCAGTATAGGATTTTTACGTAAAAATTCTAGAGTTTGTTGAAACATGGGTCCCGCGTGATATATTTAGCCTATATCCATCAAAACGTATCCATACAATATCCATCATGAATACATAATATGTTTTGAAATGCATTTTGGGCTGATGTGTCTGCTGGGAATAGGGTTCCCTCGACTCTACTCCCAGAGTCTCAGATCGAGCAGATGAAGAGAGCAGATAACGTGGCTTATGATTAATGATATTAATACACGGTCACCAGAAAGAAATACATCATCTTGAATACGACAAGATAATTCAGAAGGATTTGTCGTTTCCATTGTAGGTACAAGAATGATTTCAGTTGATTAATCGACCACTAAAATACTTTGCGTTTGATATTATTCAATGATTTACGGCATCCATTTTAAATACCTGGCTGTTTAACGGTTAAATTATAAATGAGTGTGCTGTTTTTTAATGCTTCTTTTAATTCTTCGTTTATTACGTATTGTCAGAATCAGAAGTCAAAAGTTTACGTAGGTTTAGACAAATTAATATGCTTAAATTTTATTACTGTAAATTTCGTCAACACATGCACGGAATTTTGATTATTTTTTAATGCTTATTATCTTAATGTGTATTTTAAACTTGTTTTATTATTCATTTAATAATGTGGTTTGGTCATTAAGTTACATCGCTGAATCGATTTAATTGTGATTTTTATTAGGCAATGTATTTACATATCCACATAAGTGATAATATAAAAACCTTAGGGTTTTTTAAAAAACTTTTCAAGTGGGCAATTCAAATACTTTCATTAATTATAACTATTAAAGATGTTGTAAATAATCATAAATATTAAAGATTAATTATTGATTCTTAATTTAATTAGAGTGTTCACAATAATGGAATCAGAAACAGATAATCACAAGCATACTACTTTTCAGAATGTTAAGATACATATATGGATATCTATGAATGGATATCTAAATATATATGTTTATATATATCTCGGTCATTGAATATATTACGTTATATTATCTTATATATGATATTCAGGAGAGAATAATAAGGGGATCGTACCGAATAGCATAAGTCGCATAGCAAAACATATGGGCAAATGTGTATATTTAAAATACTGTGATGTATTAATTTTGCGACTAGAAATTGTTTGTAGATGACGTTGGTGATCTGGAACATAAAAAAAGAGTTTCCCACACTCACAACACTAGATTAAAAACTAAGGGTTTCCTAGTCGTTCCCAGAATTATTAATTACTTTGAAAAATGAACGATAAAATGCATTGTTCCAGAATTGTTCAGTGACCCTCCACACCATCATATCATGGAAGGTTAAAAAAAACCCACTCAATATCTTATAGTGACTGTTTTAAAGGTAATAAATAAATGTATATAATATTAAATCTGTAAAAGAAAAATCTTTCTTACCGAAGTCTTTAAATTTAGAAGATAATTATTTATAACACGTCACTAAAATACCTAATAAACACTGTTGTGCAGCGTGCAGCACTGAAATTCAGTTTTCCTTTGCAAAACAGTTTGTTTTCATTACAAAAAGCATTTGGAATATCATATTATGTTCATAAAAACGTTTTGATGAACATAATATGATATCTTTAATATTTTTTATTAATATCCCTACAGAGATGAGGTAGAATTTTTTCAAATTCAGGATTATCGATATTCGAGCGTTTACAGGGCTTATGACCTGTCATTGGCTGGGTTAAGTGGCCACTTTACGTTTTACAACATTCCCCATTCCGCTTATTAGCGAATATTGACACAGGTAACATTTTGATTTTTGTATATATATCTTATTAAATGAGAAACCATTCACTAGCGTGTTGGAGCGCCATCTAATAAGCGGAATGGGGAATGTTGTAAAACGTAAAGTGGCCACTTAACCCAGCCAATGACAGGTCATAAGCCCTGTAAACGCTCGAATATCGATAATCCTGATTTTGAAAAAATTCTACCTCATCTCTGTAGGGATATTAATAAAAAATATATACCTACTCCCCCTCGGGAGAAATCCAGATTTGTGTATGTACAAAAATACACATACCAAAAAATAATGTTGGATATCTTTAATCATATTTTGCCCAAAATTTAAATTTTATTTATTTATTTACCCTTTAATAATTACAATAAAATTTACTAGGATAAGAAACATATGTTTGATTCTGCGTGGCAGGTAAAACGTAGATTTTTCTGTAGTTTTTTTTTAATTTAACAATATTCTTATCACGTTTAGTACATTGGCAGACGTATTATTTTTATTTTTATTTATTTATTCATTTTTTTCACATGACAAACAACGATAAAATTAATGTGACCTCACTGGGGTTACCCGTGCCGTGATATACCTAATTGCCAAGAAAAATATTAAACTTTAAGCTTATATTGTATTGATTAATATCGGATCAGAAATGTGACGATAAAGCCTGTCTATGGAGTTGAAGACAAAGTGAGGTAGGAAAGTAGAAGGCGCCATAGAGCAACCAAATGGAAGATCAGAGATTTGCGAAAATCGCTAAGACTAAAAACCCTGGCAGCAGGAGATTAACGGGAAGGCTGTCGAATTTATGGAATGACAGCTGGACATCATCACCTTACGGTTTTCTTACAAAAAAGGTCATACAACCTTGACCAAAAGGTGGAAAATTAATCATTATTTAATTTTTGTTTACGCATTAAAGCCAGGGACTATAAAATAATGGAGGGTAAAAATACATTTTATAGTCCCGGGACAGGCACCTGAAGCGTAAGACTGATTGTTTATCCTTCTTGTGTTTTTTTTATCAAAATACGCTGTAGTTGGTGTACTAATGTAGTGTCCTATGCACTATTTGGTTTGGAAAGAAAACAATAAATAAACGTAATATACCCATTATAAATCAATATTAAAATCCAGACCTCAGACGCGATTGGCAAGCGCGCTAACCACTAGACACGATGCGTTCGTATGTTTTTTTTACTCCGGTATAAACATACATACTTTTATTAACTAACCCTTATGTCAAAAGATGTACGGTATGAATAGCATTTTACTTGTTCGTGACCTATTATTCGAGTTTAACTATACACAAAGCGTATTTTTTTTGTACATAAAATTTTATCAAATCGTGGTCCACGTTTTCAAACAAAACAAAATACTTCCATACCGTTTCTATTAAACCAAGAAGTGATAAATTGTCTCCATAAAGGAGCTATTATTGTCAGAGATGGTCTACGATTTTATTCCTTGATAATATTCAACATAAAAGCTTTTGTTATTTACCTCACTAAATTAAATTGATGCGAGTATATTATTTAAAAAAAAAAAAAATGCCATTTTATTATTCAATGTTGAGACCATGAAAAAAAATTAAATGACATTGTAGTAGAATTTCAAAAATATTAACTACTAAAATCATACCTCAAAAATCGGAAACAATACAAGTATACATATCTATATAAATGAAAAAAAAAGTTTTTAAAAAATAGCAAATTTTGGAGTACCACAAAAATCAATTGTATTTATTTATAAAGGAAATCATACTGTCTTTATATAAAACAAGGTACAAAATAACAATTGAAAAAGGTAAAACCAATTACAGATTTCACACTAATTTATTATGAATGCAGGAGGAGAGGGGAAAATAATTTTGGGGCCACTGTTATATATTTTACATATAAATGACTCACAATTTAAAAAAAATAATACTCCAAAAAAACAAACTGACTTACTAACGAACAATGGCATAAGCGAAGACATAACTATGTTGACCAAATATAAAAACACAACCTTACTTACACTTAATGAAAAAAAAAAGAAATAATATAATATTATTAAATATGTTATAATCCGTAAGGGTTTTTAATTAAATTTTCAAATAATAAAAAAAAAATTATCCATTTTGAGTCAAAGAAAAAAGGTCACAAAATAGATACCTACATAAATGATTAACGGCTAACTGAAATTAAACATATTGAATACCTAGGACTAATAATAGACAGACAATTGACATGGACAATTCATATCAACAATTTGATTAGCAGTGGCAACATTTTCAAATTTTTTTTTTAATGAAAAACTTTTTTCCAAAAACGTAAAAAACTCCAATGTATGAAGTCTATGTAAAAGCTTAAATATGTTATATGCAACTACTATGGGGAACAGGAAATCAAAAAGACATAAAAAACTACAAAGAGCAAAATAAAATATTTAAGTTAGTATATGGCCTCCCTTATTTAACAACAACTAAAGAACTCTTTCAAGAAACTGAACTCTTTCAACCATAATCCTTAAAAATTATTCAAAAATTAGCCACCGGTATAATTGTAGACAAAGAACTAAAACTTCAAAAAAATTGTAGTAAACATGGACAGAATACGAGAATATCAGAACAATATTGTAAAATAAACGTATGAGACTAATTAACCAGGGATTAAAATTATACAATAAACTACCAGACAAAACTAAACAAAAGACTCAGACAACCTTCACAAAAGATAAAAGAATATTATCATTAACAGTAGAATTTGATAAAAAGTCAATTATATTAAATGCATGTAATCCGCAAGGGTTTATAAATCAAAATGCAAATAAAAAAAAAATAAAAAAGCATAGTAAATATTTTAATGGAAAATAAAACGTTGTTTACTCTTCAGAATAAATAAATAAAAAATAATGTTTTAAAAATATTTTTGTGTATTGTAACAATATACAATGAGAAAGTTTAGTGCTATGAGAAATTAGATATAAAAAAAAACTTTTTTTACGCGGGGTAAAAATTAGAACATTTTATTGTACGGCGAAATCTTTCCATAATATATGGAAAATTTTATAAAAATGGTTTTTGGATAAATGAACTACTTTGGACGTCGCGAGTTCTCGTGAATCAATCGATGATAGAGTGTCACAGGTCGAGTACGTTCAAAACCTTAAAAAATCATAGCGCTTATAATACGATATATAAAAATATATTTTTGGCTTAGTGTGATAGGTCTTTTAAAAATAAAAATTCAATAAACTTCCTCATTTAAACATAAGATACTTATTTAATATTTATTAATTTTATCCCAATACACACTATTATTATTATATTATTGAAGTTTTAATTTAAAACACCGTTCGATTAAAAAATAACAAAAGAATACAGGTATAAGGTTGGTTATATTAACATATTTACCTGTTGATATATGTTTATATAATAAACTATATATATATATATATATGTAAACCTCAGTGTATTGACCCAATATTTTCAGGTCTTTTTTAAAAGCCGTAAATAACAGTAATGAAACAATAAGAATCAAGTTGTGGAACTTCGGGGTTTGAATGTCAAACCTCCAGGGCACCACTTCAGTATCACCATATAACTCCATTTGTATATTTACTGGCCAATAAAAAAATATTACTTATTTTAAATTATTTCGATCATCTGTTACATGAGCGTAAGTTGCTCAGTCTTACGTTTTAGGGGTTCACGGGCATAGAATAAGAATAAATTTAAATGTTAAGATAGAAGCTAGGAAACAACACTTTTTTTTTTTTTTTGACCAAATAAAAAAAAATAAAAAAAGGTAGGTACTAGCGGCCGGCGCGTTTCTTTGACAAAGTAATAAACTTTACTGGACATTTTAAGCAAGTTTTTATGTGATAACGTCTGGCACTCATTTATCCGGATAGTAGGAGTTTTACTGCCTATCAAATATTATGTTGCCCTCAACAACTTGAAATAACGATACCTATATAAAATTCCTATATTCATGCAATTATCGAAATAACTTACCAATCGCAATGACATATTTTACGCTCTTGGAATGTGTATTATTTAATTATACGTCATTGGACCCAACCTCTTCTATTTACTTACTGTTGAAACTTTTTTGAAAGAAAACAGTACTAACCTTCTAATTACTTGTTTTTTTTATTTCTAATACAGTAGGTTTTGTGTATGTTTGGCTTATGTAAATGCCTCTTTCGTCATTTATTTTTGTATCAATCATTGTTATAAATGAGTGGTTAAAAATTCTTATCATTGAGGCTAAAAAATGACTTCCTCCATCAGTTGTGGGTGATATTTATTAATCTGCGTGGGTGATTGTCATTTCATGTGACAATATTAAGCGCAGTACATCTCTCAAGTTTTAGAATCTGTCGTTAATGATGACACTTTATACGAGGTATAAAAATATGCGCTGTGTGACAAGTATGATGGTTCTAGAATGGTAGTGGTGTATTTCCAATTATGTGTAAATCATTTTCCTTTTTTTTTCACCACGACAAGCTAGGAGGTCCAATAACAGTGCTGATTTTTTTTTCTGATTTCACCGGTAATTGATCACGGAACACTTCGTACATGAGACATGCTTCTTAGCCATTGCACCACGATGGTCACTGAAGTTTTAGTTTAAGGAATCTTGACAAACCTTTTCTCGGTGCGGGTTTTGTATGGCAGACGATGAAACATATTTACAGATGTTTTGTGAATGTGATGTTTTAAATCATAAATGAAGTTGTCTCTTCGGGGGACTACAGGTTAAATCTGAGGATGTGAAAGCAATTTCAAAATGAATTGAATATTTTTTCTAATCAATATGAACACGGATATGAAACCAGAAACAAAAATTAAGTAAGGCTGCTATTTTGCAAGAAGACTAAGATGCTTAACTCATTGATGTACTGAACCGAACATTTATATTATTGAGGTGATTCTAAACAAAAAAAAACTTATTATTCATAGATGGCGCTTTATTTATATTTTTTATTGAAAAATGCCATTTTTACGTTTATTTTCAACGGAAATTTTACAAAACTTGGTTTGCGGAAGCTTTACACTATATTGATTGTAAAAAATACCATAACAATATAATTTGGGTCCTTTTTACAAAATAGTGTACAAAACAAAAAAAATACTCATCTTACACGCACTAAATAATTGGGTAAACAATATACAATGTATTCCTTAGTGTATTTCAGTATTTGCATGTTTGTGTAGTAAGTGTCCTGACAAAGAGACGGGCACGTCTTGAAACCGGTAGACATTAAAAGTCCGTTAATGGTTATTTATTAATTTTAGTCAAATGTTTGATCTCAAAGTTCGTGCTAACAACAAATTTTAATATCATCATCATCATTCTCTTTCCGAACAAAATGGTGCATAGGGCACTGCATTAGAATACCAATCGTAGAATATCTTGATCATATTTGTTACATGAAGGTAAAGTGATCAGTTTTACGCTTCAGGTACAGTTCAGGGCCTATGAAATATTCTGGTGTAAAACACCCGTTTAAAATAAATATTTAATGCTAACCATGTCCAAAATCGAATCCGAGACCTTTCGCATTATAGACAAACGCATTGACCATTGCACCACGTGGCCGACTAATTTCGATATTCCAAATGGTACTGTTTTTTTTCCGCCTATTGAACAATAAATTACTAAGGGTTGAAATAGTTTATATTACTAAATTCGTTTATAACATTCTTAATACGACGAATTTGCAGATTACGAAATTAAATATTATTTAACCTACAAACTATTTTAGAGGAGTACCATTATTTTTGTAACCCGGCCAAGTATGTGTGTAGTTGTGGAACACGTGGGAGTAAACGTGTATTTGTGGATTTCTCTATTAATATTAACATAATTTGATTTGATTGGCTTTTTATTAGCATGATTTAGTTACAAATTCTCTGTAATTTGGAAGCAAACAACATTAAATTATTTCCCTTCTTTGCTTAAGCAAAATGTAACAATATACTCGTGTTACCAGATGCTGCATTTTCGAGTGCAGTAAGAAAATAGTTGTTTAACGCGTAAATAAATTAATTTTATTCAACAATATTTTGGGTCTGACCAAATGTTTGCAGACAAAAGACTGGATTTCATACCCTTGGAACAAATAAATCAGAATAGTCCAGAAGCTACATACGCGCATCAAACAGAGGGCAACCAAACTATTCTTAAACGAGTAGTTTTACGACCCATTAGTTTCTTTGTAGACGTCACTCAGTACGCAACTCCCGATTTGAATTCAACTATGTTGCGTTGTGTCGTTTTAAAGTGAGGAAATGCTGCTGAGATCAAAAATAAACAGGATGGGATCACATTTTATGTGTAAGTAGCAAATGCATTACTCAAAATTTTTATTATTTTTCCACTTGTCAGATTGTCCAAAAATAGAACAAAATGGACATTTTGTTAGTGTTGCCAGGGTAGCCCATTTTTTACGCTACTTTTTTTAAAAAGAAAATTGGTTTTATTTTATGAAGTGGAATGTGAGCTTATTTTTTACTCATTTAATGAGAGAATTGATGAAAATTGGAGCTCTCGGATTGAACAACGACCTGGTGGACATTTGACCAACATTATTTTTAAAATATCAAATATTATTTAATATGACATAAAAATATCCGTTTTAGGCAAAAAAAATTGTTTTATTTCTTTAGTTTAAAGTTCATTATTTCAATTAGTCCTTTAAATAACCCATTAATTATTCGCTCTGTTGTGTCAATCAATGTTTTCACGTATACAATAAAATTTTAGAGAAATTAAGAAATATTTTTTTTTTTAAATATAATTTTCTTACATTTGTGCTGTGGTTATATTTTTCGCGATCTGGCAACATTACGCGGCGACTTCAAGCATGCGCGTAGCAAAAGTAGGACAAAGTGGAGGGATTTTCAAACTCAGTCCGATGCATTCAAATATAACTCTACGCTCCCCCTGGACTATTCTTAATTCTATGCCTTGGACGTTAAAGTTATTTACAAAATTCCTTAACACGTGGTGACAAGCAAAAAACAGAACATTATGAAATTTACACATCTGAAAAAAAAAACATGGAAACATACTGTTAAATAATCCCTTTTCCGTTATTGATAAAAATTATATTAAAATTTGGGCCTGTTATAGCAATAGCAATATAAATTAAAAATTCGCCGGTAATGTAACTAGCGTTCATTTTCGCCTATTGCCAATAACCGATAGATTGAACAAATTTCTTCTTTTGTTTTTGTGTCTTTCACACATCACAGGCCACAAAACAACTGCCCTGTCTTTTTTGTTATTAGTTCTATTCTTGTGCTTTTTCTTATAAAGTAAAACAAAATTATTGTGGAATTGGCATCATTTTTATTCGTATAATATTATTCTTTGAATGGTAAGAAAAAATATTTTTTGTTTTAAAATCCAGAATATTTATGCAAATATTACATTCCCAATTCGATGCAAAAATGTCAATTTGAATATTTTAAAAAATACTACTTCATAATTAAATAAATAAAGGAGATATATCAAGTCTTGTATCCTAAGTAGACTCTTATTACATCATAGCCACACAAAAGTTAAGATAAACGCATCACAACAGAGATGAGAATTTTATAAACTCTTAGTAAATTGTTGAAAATCGTCCTTTAATTTAAATCGGGTATTAATTAAAAAATAAAAATGAATTTATGAATACAAAATAAACTATTTATAAAAAAAATAGCTTAAGAGCAGATTAAAATTTCTTTTGATTGACCTAAAAAATCATCAGTTTTTATTAATCCTAGTGGGTTTTTGTAATTTTTATTTTATGAATGGGGTCTAGAACTCCAAACACACAAGCGCTCTTTAGCTGAAAATGAAAACTTTTCTAAAACAAAAATACTTCGTCGTCAATTTAAAAATGCATATAAATGGGGGTTAGATTTCTTAAAGTCCATGAGCTCTGTAGCTGCAATACGTGCTGTAATCTAGCTTCTTGTTTTATAACGATAACGATCATATGGTGTATCCAGACATGCCTAAAAATATTTGGATATAATATTATTAATATTTTAAGCATTAACTCTGTGGTCAAACATTTAACCATATGTTATTAAATATATATATGTATACAACTACTAACCGACTTTTCTATGTCCACCGGATTCGAGACGTACCTGGTTGTTATTAAAATACATGTCGTGTTGGTTTTGGCTATAGTGAACGTGTACATTGGGTTTTGGATGTTGGTTTAATAGGTGTCCTGACGAAGAGACGTGTACTTTTCGAAACCGGTAGACATAGAAAAGTCGGTAAGAAGTTACATTTGAATATTTAATAACATGAAATATTTGGATATATTTAGTACACACATTGTAGAGTTTTTAAGTCTCATTTTTGATTAAACATGTTTCAAACCTAATATTTTCACAAAATAGCATTTGTATAATTATTTTTACGTCTATTTATTCGAATAAGTAAATAACAAATAAAATGCAAAAATAATATTTCAAATTCACGATAGCATATTATGATAAAAGATAATACAAAAATCGGGTTGTGGTCCCGTGGCTAGTGTCTTGGACTCACGGCTCAAAGGTCTATGGTTCGAATCCCACCCTACTCCAATTTGATTCCCGTTTTCCAAAAGTAAATTATTTACAACTCTTTGAAAACAGCCCTCAAAAATTAAATATTTGGGTAAATAAGAAGAACGCAAATATTTTTTTAAAAAAACGTTTATTTTTTTAAGGGAAATATTTGCGTTTTTGTTATTTACCCAAATATTTTGATATTTGGGGCCATCTTCAACGAGTTGTAAATAACTCATTTTAAGAAAATGGGAATTACGTTGGGGAAGTCTGGGGTTCGAACCTCGGACCTCTGATCCGTGAGTCCGCAACACTAGCTATGAGACCGCAACCAGATTCATCATCATCATTCTGTTGCCGCACCTAATGGTGCAAATGGCTCTGCATTGGTACTCCAATCGCAGCGTATTTTGATCATTTTTGTTACATGAAGGTAAGATGATCAGTCGACTATGAAATATCCTAGTGTGAAAACACCCTTCTAAATAAATATTTCATTTCAACCATGCTGGGAATCGAACTCGAAACCTCTTGCATGGTAGGCTAACGCGCATTACACCACGATGCCGAATAATATATGACTTAAGTTTTAATATTTCAATATATAAAAAAATATACAATAATATATTTTAGTAGTTACTGAGTTTTTTGCATGATATTTACGAACCACGGCATAATGTTAAAATAATATTTTGACTAAGTGAATGGTTAAGAATGATCACTTAACTGACAGTGTTCAGTTCGGAAATTAAACTTTCGACCTTAGCTTCAGTAGGCAAACGTACACCCACACACTTCGGAACCCATTCTTGTAAACGGTATCCGATTACATTGAATTTATAAACGTAAGGTATTATTTTACAAAAAATATTTCTGTGTAAGTGTTTTAATGAAAACATTACAAATTTTATTTCAATAATTTGATTGTAATATTTTTACAACTGTTGAGTCGGCCTACGCATTCTAAGTATGTTAAAATGTAATATCTTTTAAGTATTTACTTTGTCCGTGTCTGGGAGAAATTAAAATTACTGTTCTGAATGGGTCTTACTTAAACTTGGTGTTTTCATATTTATTCTATCATTTTTCTGAGGCGTAACGTAATACCAGGTTTATAAAAAAGGCCGTGTGTGAAATAGGTATGAACTCCTATTGCTAGGGTTTTCAGTCTTAACAGTTTTCGCTAGTCTAGTATCTTTCATGGGATCCACATGGTCCCTCCAAAAGCGCCGTCTGCTTCTTCTCTCCCTCACTTGACCTTCAATATCACATACAGACCGTATCGTCTAATTTCTGTTCCGGCTCTAAGAGTTATGCATGTGATGGAACGTAGGGATTTCATTTTGGAATGCTTTTTGTCCGGTTTTAATGGAGCAAACGCATGAATTATAATATATCCTGATCTTTCTTTCGATTAGCACGTGTTTGTTTATTCATAATGCATATCGCAAGATACCACCTATCTTTAATAATTTTTACTTACAGATATTTTGTGACACAAAATAAAAAACATACAAAATAGTTTAATATAATGACCTAATAATAACTACCATTGTAAAATTTACCAACTGAAATTCTAAAGAGAAATAAAGGGCTAAATTTATTTACGACTGATTATTATATGAATCGAAATAAATATGTACGATACAAAATTGAATAAAGTTTTGGAGGGTCATACAAAATTTTAATTTAATATTTGTTCAACTTTTGAGAGAGTTCACTGTTTTTACATGTTCTATTATCACTTAGTATCGATCGAATCTGCCTGGTCAGACGGTCCGCGCGTTTGCTTTCTATGCAAAGATTTTAGGATAAATTCTCTACATTTTTGACATAAATTGATTATTTAAATAGTTTAGCTTACACTTCAACCTTTTATGTCCCAGGACTGGCAATTAAAGCATAGGAATAATTGCTTTTCTTTCATGTTACAAAAATTATCAAGTTATGCCTTTGTTGGTGTACCAATGCTATGCCCTTAGCACCACTAGGTATGGAAAAATCATTTAAAATGAATGAATCCATTTTTTAGTGAAATAAGGTAGGAAAATATTATTATTTACTTTTTTATAATTAATTTATATACCATTTTTGCCTCTTATTTATTTATTTATTTATTTATTTATTAACGGACATTGTCCATGTATACAATTTATAAGGTTTAAATATTACAAATAAAAGAGTAGTTTAAAATATTTAAAGAAAAAAGAAAGAAGCATTGACAAACATAAGGGACATCGAGACAAGATCTGGACTATTTATTTAGTGCTCGTTTAAATCGTTGTAAACTTAAACCAAAAAAGTCCAGATCCTGTCTTGAGTTAACAATACGACAAAGGCGGGTCATTGGAGAATTTAGGCCATAATTTGCTCTATGCTGATCGATGAACAGTACTTCATTGTTTCTCAATCTACGAGTCGGAATATTGAATTTTACTTGTCCCAGTAATGATGGAACATCGATTATACCATTTAGTATGCCGAACATATATATGGAGTCAATATTAGTTCTACGTTTTTGTAGACTAGAAATATTTAACATTGACTCTATTTCGGCATAAGAATAATTATCTCTCTCTAGTCCAAGCATCCACGCTATTTTTCGAAGCAAGCGATTGCTCTTATTTATTTCGTATCCCTATTATTTACTAATATTTCTTACACAAAAACTGATAAGTCAATAAAACTGGAGTTTGTCTACAGATACTTGAGACTCGCCTTCGCCATATTTAGGAAGCGTTTGAAAAAGCTATTTTTATTTTTAGTTTGTTTTTGGCCATCTTTTTTATTGTTTTGTCACGAGTCAATTTTTTTTACCAGAAGCGCAGAAGTTACTGGAGGACAAGTCGAGTAAGTCCAGTTTGGCTGAGAATCGGCTGTCTGATGTTAAATGTCAAATTAGCAGAAGCTTCCTTTTGTTCCGTAAGCTCATACATTATTCATCGGTAATATAAAAGTCAGTTTCACAAGAGATTTACTACTTTTACTCCCTTGTATTTCGGATGCTGAATCGCTTATGCACAGTTTAAAGAGAAGTGCACATACATATATTATTCCTACTGACAAATCGTTCCGATTCAAAACATAATATAACATATATCTCTGTAAGGGACCAGGTCCATATCCAACTAAGAATTGCAAACATCTTAAATTCAATAGGAAAATTCTAGGAGATAAGTTTTCAATCAATAACTATGATTAATACTTTTTTTTTATGAACATGATTTTGTGTAATAATTCCTTAGAAAAAAGTCGCCTAAAATTTAGGTCGCCTAATGAAACCACAGTCGACCTCGTGGTGTAATGGTCAGCGCTTTTGCCTACCATGCGAGAGGTCTCGGGTTCGATTTATGCAACAAAAATGATCGAGATACGCTGCAATTGGTGCACCAATGCAGTTTCCTATGCACCATTAGGTGCAAAAAGAGAATGATGAATGAAACCACATATTCCTCAATGATAGCGAGGGTGCAGAAAAAAATTGCGTTATCTGTATCTCGGTGAGTGTGTGGTGGGTATTACCCATGGTTTTTCCCGGTCGACTTCTTACTAGGAATGCTGGGCTACCGATTGTTGAGGAGAAAGAATCTTCATTTGGGTGTTCACTTTTTTCAACTGATCGGTGGTCGCATACATAATTCAGATATTCTGAATGAATTCGGTGTATTTGTGATATTTATCTATGACAGAGAAAACACAGGTTATTCTAGCTACCATGATGCAGAACCAACCTGCCAATGACTATGGCCGTAGGTAGAGCAATAGTGTTATTTAATTGTATCACCTCGTATATCGGTATACTTTATGAGAGAGAGATTTCCTTCCCCTTTTCTTCTTCTTCAGCCTTATTCTCTTCACTGCTGGATAAAAGCCTCTTGCGAACGTCTCCATTCCTTCCTATCACCGCTTACATCATCCACGTTTTACCGGCAATAGAGGCAATGTCACTTTTTTGTTTGCTCATGGTCTCCACTGTATTATTTTGGGTGTCCACCTGCCATCATTTTGTCTCGCCAAGTGTCCTGCCCACTGCCATTTCAATTTCGCTGCACGATCCATGATATCCACAACTCTGGTTCGGCGCCTTATTTCTTCATTTCTTACTCTGTCTCCTAGACATTTTTATTTTTATTTATTTATTTATTTATTCACACTCTTTATCAAAATACAATTCCATGTTCACTTTGCCCAGCTAACAAGGGAATATACCCCGTTCCAAGCTAGGCAATTACATTTTAATGTATTATAATAGTTAACAAATTAATATAGAGCACAGACAAACAAAATATAAACTTATTCGGATACACATTTTGATTCATATACATACAGACATACATATATACACATGTACATACACACACACGTACATACACACATACACCGAGCATCCGTTTTTCCATGAATCGTTGCGTGCATTTTAATTCCTGGCTACTTTTTTGTGTTACAGACATGGTTTCTAAATATGCACAATTCGTATTAATTCAGATTTCCTTTAGGAAGGCAATTACCAAATTGAAATATAAATGATAATTTTATGTGACTTTTTTTTTCTTTTTCATTTTCTATTTAATCAATCTCTTATGTATATTTTATAAAATGCTGAGAATAAATTGAAAACTCTGTACTGTTCTCAAGGTTAATCAAAAATAAATTAGTGAATTTTTACACTTTTAACAAAACCATAACAGTTTGTTATGTCTTTTTTTATACGTCCCAGTTGTTTATAAAGTCCTATATTCGTAAATAAAAAGTATTGGAACTATTTTTGACTTTTGCACTATATTTGTATAAGTAATATTATATTATGGACGTGATGATGCTTTTACGTAGTGTTATGTATTTTTCCATGTAATATTATATATCGGGGCGTAATGATGTTCCAAGGCGCATTATCAATGAAGCGTTATAAAATTTCATAGGTTGAGACTTTTTTTAAATTCAAATGTATTACATATATGAAAATTATCTTAATGAAGATAACTGTTATGAGTGTTTAAAAATCTACGCCTTTTTCAAATGTGTTTGAGTTTATAAGATTATTTTCCAATATAACGTAAAATCGTTTATCCATTTTCCTATTTAATAACGAAGCTGACTAAACACAAGTCGAAAGTTAGCCATTAGTTTGAACAGTAAGCGTGATTTGTTGTGGAAGTGTATTTTCTTGAACTTTCATTCTAATTTTTACTGAAGTACAGTTCATTTTTCAATATTAAATATGCAAACTACCTCCGCGGAAAACTTCGTCATATTTTTAAATTAAGCCGAAGAGTTTTCTGAAAATATAGAGTGGAAAAACAGCAGACAAAATAAAATCTTTTGTACTTACGTTCGGAAAATACAACTCATTAAGAAGGTACTTTTTAAAAATCCTATCAGCTTAAAACCCAAAAAAATAGCATAAATACGCTTTATCTTCCAAACTCATTTCCATTATTTTTCAACGATGTTGTTTTTTTCCCGCTTGTGATTATTAAAATAATACTTTACTGTTTATGTTATATTGTGTTGTTATTCAAATAGTCGTCGTTTTTCTTTTTTAATTACTATAAAAAAAAATATATATATAATTTTTTACAGAATATTACATTTTCTCTTTCTTATGTTTTACAAAAATATTATAATTGTCCATTATTTATTAAAGGAGCAAAAATTCATTAACATTTTCTTGTATACTCACGAACAGGCAATGCCGTTGTGGGATTTTTTGTTTACTATTAATTTGTATTTCATTGCTATGTAATTATGTTTTATTTTTTAGTACTCTGTTTTACCTCTTATTTATATTGAAAAAAATAAATAAATTATGAACAATTAGTGATTCTTCTAGTAATGCATATTAAATATATTCAATATAAAAGTGGAATTTATTCAGAGTAATTCTAACGACAGGTATTTACATAAATATACATGGTGTGCCCGGAAAGTAATGCGAGTGTTTTTTTTTTAAACGTCTGTGCGTCGGAGCGCGCGCGGACCGGTTGGGAATGGTAGTGGGGAGAAATTCAGCTAACGAACGTTGGGTCTTTCAATCTTCTCCGACCATTTGGAGAGTGAGAACAGACGTTTTCGCGGAAGTTGATTTAGGACCTTGTACGAAAGTCAAAATGCAGCGCTCGGTAGAGCAAACGATGTCGATTAAGTTTTGCCTCAAACTTGTCAAGACTGCCGCGAAACTCTTAAAATGATCAAAACAGTCTTCAAAGAAGATACTCTGTCAGATGAACAAAAAAATCGGCGTCTTCTAACCCCAAAAAGGCCAGGATGAGCAGATCCAAAATCAAGACAATGCTCTGCGTTTATTTTCAGATATTTAATATAGTCAACTGGTTTTAAAATCGGGCACTTACAATTAATATCAAAGGACTGGTCTAAAAAATTTTCATTGTTCTAAACAATTTTTATTTAAATCTATCAAACTTGATTCGACACTATGCTTAAGAAATCGGACTTACGACAGCAACTTTGTGAAAAATTTTAGATAGAGGTTTGCATTTGTATCCATTTAAAATTTAATTGACACCGGAGTTTCTTCCACAAGACCATTTACGACGCCGTACATATGCCAATATGATGTTACAGATTGCTCGTGATAAACGTAATTTTCATGAAAAAATCGTAACGAATGAGTGATGAGGTGGATTTTTATTTAAATTACTACGCGCATAAACAATTTCATCAGTTTTGGTCAATTTGCAACCATTAAAAGTGACAGTATGGTGCGCTATGTGGTCCGGAGGAATCATTGGATGGACGTGGCCTTACGGTTTCTGTTACTGAAGAACGTCATCGTAACACATTTCATAACTTTTCGACCAAATTGAGATGCTTTAAGCTTGATTAACATGTGGTTCCAATAAAACTGTGCAACTTTACGTATAGCTAAAATAACAATGAAATTACTGAGAACTTTGTTTCCACAATAAATTTTCTCATGAAACAGCTATGTCGATAAGCCTCCACGGTCGTTTTGTGGGAATATCTAAAAACAAGGTTTATGTCAACAAATCAGAGACACTTCAAAAAAATATATGTGACAAAATTAATGATATACCGGTTGAAATAAAGGTAAAAAAATGTTTTTTCAGAAGGCAGCATTTATCAGGCTAACAAAGGATTACATTTACTTGATATTGTTTTCCATACGTAATTTGCAATATTCCAAAAACGTTTATTACCTTTACATAATTGTGGTTTTTTTTCCATAAAATTATACAAAAAAAGTAGTTTGCATTCCCGGCGAACAACCTGTATATGTAATTACAGACTCTCCTCTTAATCTAACATTTTCACCTGTCTTCTATTTAGAATTTATCCTCCGATAAAATAGATTTATTTGTAATATTTTCTGCACCAGGGATATTTTATACCAGCAAGGTTTTCAATAAGTACTAAAATGAGCTAGGAATTGTGGAGTGGTGGGAAAATGATGGAAAAATCTAATTTGGGCAGAGTATCAAATTTATGTGTTCCTTTTTATTTTCTATTGCTACTCCCACTTGACTTGGCACTAAAGCGCTTTGCTCTCTAAAAACCTTGTCAACGTTCCCTTTTCAGTTCACATGAGCCATTGTTCTTTACGTCCTGAAATTTTCAAACAAGATTATTACATTTTGAGGAAAAATAAACTAAACAAATTTAATTTATTAACTGCCAATTTTTTGATGATGGAATGTTTTTGTAAACAAAAACCGTGAAAATTTGTTTTCAATTCATAAATTGACTATTCAAATTTAATTTTACAAAATCATAATTAAATACATGTTAAAATTATTAAATACTTAATAACAACACTTCCATTTCTTTTTTAAATGTGTACCTATACTTAAGATAATAACTTTGGGATAAATTATATCACACTGTTGAATATTTGGGTGAAAGTACTTATCGGTAAAACAAATAAGTTAAAATGCACCAAGTAGCTTAATTTATTTTTTTTATAGATAAACTGAAATTACACCATGAATTGTAAATAAATAATATCTATTATTGTTATCAAAAACATTTTTTACTTTGTGGTATGACATTTTACATTTATTTGTTTATAAATTTGTATAAAACACTTAATTTTTTTTTAAATTACACTTCGACCGGTTTCGACCGGTTTTCGAAAAAAAAAAAAAAAATACTTATACAGTTCCCAAAATATTTCCAATAAAAATGAGAACTGGCGTAGAATTTTGTACATTAATTCATTTTCTAATAATATAGCACAAATTTTACCTTACAATATTAGGCCAGCTTTTTATACTAATAATAACATAGGTAAAATATTAACAAATTGTAAAGATAAGGATGATAAATTAAATCATTCGGGAATTTATAAATTAAATTGTTTAAATTGCCCAAATTTCTATATTGGAAAAACTTCACGCAAATTTAAAGTTAGAATCAAAGAACATATAAGATGTCTGAGTAATAATAATTTTTCAGAATTCGCAAATCATCTTATATCCGAAAACCATGAATTTAATCAAGAAACGTGTGTAGAAATTTTGCATGTCAATAAAAATGGTTTACGTTTAGATAATTTAGAACGATTAGAAATTAGTAAAGCCATTAATCAAAAACTTCAAATAATAAATAATCAATTAAATTTAACTTCGAGTCCTCTTTTAAAACTATTCCCGTTATGATTTATTTTATCTTCTTTCTCTCTCTTTCTTTCAATTTTCTGTCTCTTTCATACAATATTTTATTATATAAATAGCAACGCGTGTAATTATAAGTTAGTTAAATTCCTGACGATGAGGTAGTAACCTCGAAACCGGTCGAAGTGTAATTAAAAAAAATTAAGTGGTTTATACAAATTTATAAACAAATAAATGTAAATAATATCTAATTTAAATATAATCAATAATCATATTATTCAAATAATGTTGTTTTTGATTAAGACAATTTTTTCATATCAACTTAATTTCACTGTTTTTTTTACGCAAACTTTTTTTTAATTTTTTTTTTTATTTTTTTTATTTTTATTTATTAATAAAACATATAAGACATGAATATCATGATATTATATTCCCAGGAGTTGTACGAGAAAACTCATTTGGGACGGTACATAAAAAAATAGTACATTTCTTGTAACAATACATAGTATACATTTAAACAATAAAAATTTTAACAAATTTTAACAATCTATGAACTTAATATTAAAAGAGGAAAGAAAACATTTAAACAATCTGTGAACTTAATATTAAAGAAGAAAATAAAAACATTCAAACAATCTGTGAACTTAATATTAAAAAAGAAAAGAAAAACATTTAAACATTCTGTGAAATTAATATTAAAAAAGAAAATAAAAACATTTAAACATTCTGTGAACTTAATATTAAAAAAAGAAAAGAAAAACATTTAAACCTAAAACACAATATATAGACTATTCACAGAAACTGAGCTAAAAACTATCACTTTCAAAAATTTTATTTAAAAAAGAAATACATTTTTTATTATTTGCTTAAGTATTTCAATTTCAATTATATTTTCTTAATTCCAAAAATAACTTATACTTAGAAGTTGTAATTAAGTTGTGATAGAGTAGAATTGGGCTTTATTTGTGGAATTATGTTTATTATTGTTATAAATTTGTTTATGTAGATTAATGCAGATATGTTGTAAAGCTTATTATTATGTAAAACTTGTTTTTAAAAATGTATTTCGTTTAGCGATGATTTTATTAAAAAAATGACACGAACTTACTAAAACATTCGAACTTACTCAAAATGCATTCAATGGATTTAACAAACTTAGTCATTTCAAACAATGACGGTTAAAATTTAAACATTTCGGGAGCTTAGTTGTCCGCAGTCCCGGTCGTAACTAAGGTAAGTCTGTGACTGTAACAATTTATAGCCTCTCCATATATTTAGTATGGTCGGCGAATGGCTTACCTCAGTTTTTGGGGTCTAAATGGCCGTTCCTCTTCCTTTGCAAAGAGCCGCCAGACATCTTATTTGTCCGCGCTTACCCCTAAAAGACAATGCGAAATGCGTGATTGCTTTTTAACCGACTTCTTTATAATAAACAACTTTTTCATGGCAATAAAAAAACGAATTCTCGTATAAACAATAGGTATATGTATTCAATTATTTATTTGGTTGATTTTGACAAAATAAAAACTAACATGAAGAAACATCTCTTTTTTCTCTTTGATCCACTTTTCTCATTGAAGACTAGTATCAGTATGTGCTATCATTCATTTACATTCGCATATTGCTAGTACTATTTTTGTGGGAAATTCTACTTGATTTTTTCTTGCATGCGTTTTGAAACTAAAATTATTTTAACAACACTTTCAATGTTATCGGTTGATTCGAAGAAATTTCCATTTGGCGATAAGACCAAAAATATAAAATATGTATTAACAAAAAGCAAAACTTTAAATTATTAAAATGTCAAATAATGTGTTACAATATCAATCATAGAGGAATGTTTTTTTTTTTTGAATGGAATGAATTTCTCAATACAGATAAGGTGTTTTTATAATTGTAATTAGTTGAAAATATATAATAACTACTTTTGTATGTAGATACTCATAAAAACCAAAAAACTATACAAAGAAAACGTGCATAAAAAAATAAGATGATTAAGCATTTTAGTTTTATTGGAAGAAAACTCCCCTCACTTTTGGCGTCATATCAAATAAATCTGTTCCCTCTGACACACGACCGCGGCCATTTGCTAATCTAATTTAATGTATAGATTGTCTTGTATGTGCCTATAAGTTAAGTACAGGGTCTTTGTACCCTAATCCATCCCAAGTTTAGTGATGCGAATAATCGACTAACTTATACACAATCATAAGTATCTTTTTTTTTCTACGTCCAGTTTTTCTTTTTTTAATACATTTGAATTATTAACTCAAATTTTGAAAAGTCTTAATTAGTCATTAATAACTGTACTAGAAAATATGGTTGAATTATACATTATAATCTTACACAATATAAAAATGACGGACACTGTGGTGCAATTAGACGCCAAATGTGAAAATAGTGTCGCGGATTCGGTATCAACAAGATTTTTTTTAAATAATGGACATATTTTTTATCAATTTGTTTGGGTGCTGGGGCATGTTTTTTATAATTTCCACAATACATTCTGTACCTATTATAAAAAGAGGTTAAGCGAGTTTTTCCTGGTAAATGTATAATTATGTCGTTACTGTTTTTATTTTTTTAAATAATTAATGTACTACTTTCGGGTATATATAGATCTGGGTGTTTATAATAAAGTTTATTAATTCCCAAGGTTTTTACGATTTCGGAACTCGGGATAAAAAAACTAAAATCCTGGGTTTCCCGGGGAATTAGGATTCTACGAAAAATGCAGTATTTCCTTTAAAGGAAGCGCCGTAGACGGCCAAAGGGTCGTACAGATGGACAAAATGTAAAAAAAAAACAAACGTTTTCATAAACAAGTTTTTTTTTTAAAGTTTATATTTAAAGCACTAACTTTGTGGTTATTCATTATAAGAAAATAAATAAAACAACTTTGTTTTTAACCGCTAATTTTTATTTTTCACCGACCGGTTTCAAAGCGAACCAGCTTCTTTGTCAAGGCTTACGTAACTAATAAATTTTGTTTGTTTTGTATTTTTTTGATCATTTAAAAAACACGAAAGCTTAAAAAAAAGTCTAAAAAGTTGTTTGCTTATTATTTAGCTAAATATGCCTTTAGTTGTGTCATGCTTTATCGGAAAGCCGACTTCTAATTTTAGAAGCAAAATTGCCTGGCCCTGAAAAAACTCTTTTGCTCTCTGTAGAAGTTGGTTTTCCAGAGGTCTCAAATAATTGAAAGTCTTTGTTTACTTTTAATAAACGTTATCGCATTTTTGGAACTACCTTATGAACTATATTTATGCTTTCCCTCAGTTTATCTTCGAATGTTTTTTATTTTCGACATTTCTTCAAAATTTCATTAAATTAAGCTCGTGTTTGGAACTATCAGATTATGTCGGTAATGGAAATAACTATCAAAGTAGTGATTATTTTGCTGATTATGTCAGTTTTTGATATGTTCATGTTTTTTTTTCCAGTGGTCGAAAATTCCCCACTTTAATTTTCAGGGATCGGGACCGATAATTTTCCCGGGTATTCCCGGGAAAAAAACCCTAGTTTGTACACTTTTTTAAAGTTTTTTATTCCATGTTATTCTGTCTTTACTAGATAAACTCTTACTTTATTATTATGATATAATTTATATTTCACGCCATCTTCTTGTTTGGGTAAATGTAATTTATCCATATTAAATATTCGTTAAAGCTCTAACTGACTGAATCGATTATTCCGATTTTGCGTTATTTTCTTGGTCATCTTCCCTACCCTAATTCCTACCCTGCGTGATATGACGTCGGCCAGAGTCGGAGTAATGACGTGCCGACGCGTGACGTCAGAGTGCGTTACACCAGAGTTAGACGTTGGTAGTGTCATCAGTAGTGACAATGGATGGATTCTGTCATACTTGTTGTCTGATTGCGTATTACTCCAGACGCCATCTTCTGTGGTTTGTTCATCTTTAAAAACGTTTCCCCTCCCTGTCAAGCCAATGATGGATAGTGATTGGTATAAATGCATTCGTACTTTATTGTGTACGATACTAATATTACGTATGGATGTTGATCTATGTATCGACCCTCCGTATAAATTATATGTTTATTTTGTTTTATTTCATTTAATTTTCATCATCATCATAGTTCCTTTTCCGCGCCTAATGGTGCATAGGGCACTGCATTGGTACACCAATCGTAGCGTATCTTGATCATTTTTGTTACATAAAGGTAATATGATCAGGCTTACGCTTCAGGTACCAGTCCAGGGACTATGAAATATTTTAGTGTGAAAGCACCCATTCAAATAAATATTTCACATCAACCCCTGTCGGGAATCGAACCCTAGACCTCTTGCATGGCAGGCTAACGCGCTGACCATTACACCACGAGGCCGACATAATTAATTTTACCCCTTATTTATTATTTAATTTTTTTGATTATTTTATTTTATTTTATTTTGGCGGAAAAGGGAATTCTCACGCGGGAGCGGGGCGAGAAATAACGGGGGCGAAGCTCTAGGGTTTTTACGATATAGTTGATTGTATTTTTCAAATTTTAATATGTAAATAAATGAATTTATTCGATATGAGGTATGCAATGTAAATCAGTCACAACTCCAACAAATGAAATGGATAAGGAATGGAAGCTACTAACCTGGTTCGTTCTTGATGGAATTGCAGTCCGACTGGTCAATTGCGAGCGGTGGAGGCGCCCGAACAGGGACTGAGCACTGGTGATTGGTGGAAACAAATGGTGATGCAGCACGTGTTTGTCGAAAAAATATACACCACACGAGGTCTTGCTGTGGCAGGCTATCAAAGGATACTGGAGGTGGGAAGTGAACAGTTGTTGTGAGTAAAGGGATATTGAAGTGTGACAATAATCGACAAATGCACACCCACATGATTGGCAACCACATTTCGTTTAAATTTACTTTTTTTTGTTTTTTGTTTTTTGATTTTTATTTCATTTTACTTTATTTTACTATACCATGTCGGGAATCAAATCCGAGACCTTTCATATAGTAGGCAAATGCACCGACCACTACACCACGAGGACGACAATATCCGACTAACTCATACATAAAAAAAAAAATAGTACCATACCAATAATGCGCTCCACGCCTAAAGTAGGTACGTACGTAGTGTTTTCCAATTTTCGGTAACTTTTTCTAAGAATTTTTTTAAAATTTTATTTTGTGTTATATTGGTGTTCAATGCTTCAAGAGTTGTCAGTTTGTTTCTATAGCCTTAACGTAGCCCAATAGGAAATAATCCAATGGCGTCAAATCAATCAACATTGCCATTTCTAGAAGTAATGACGTCAAACTTGTCACGTAAACTCATGGTCTCACTGATTTATACTGAATATTGAACTTAACTTTCATAATTTGCAGCTACAGCGCACAAGCGTGCAAAAAAATGACACTTAAACAACTATTATCAAAACAAAAATCTATTTTTGTTTCTCCTTTTAATAATAATATTTTGATGATACCTAATTTAAAAAAAAACAATAGTTTTTTATTGAAATCAGACATCACCAAGGACAATATTTTTTACAGGCTATAAACCTACATAGTTGAGAATAGAGTAAAGATACTTATTATGTAAAACAATAGCTCTCGTTACATCCAATTAAAATTATTGATGTATGGAATTATTTACCATATGATCAATTCATTGACCCACGAATCCAAATATGGTACATTTAACTCGAGTTTTTAGAGAACTTATGAGTCAGAGACAAGATATATGTAGGTATATTCAAAACCAACTAACTCCAAAATACATTGGTACAAAAAATAATATTTCGTCAAAAAATATGATACTTATCGGGAACAAATTAAATTTCAGTTGAAAACGAATTGAATTAATAACATATATGCGAGTAAGTTTGTTTTATTCGTGTTACATTCAATGTTTTTATTTCCATATCATTGTATTTCACTGTTAAAATTTCCATGGTAAAATATATCGAAATAAGTGTAATGTATTTTATTTTCAAATTTATAATAATAAAAGTTGTGTAACATTACTAGTTTTACATTATATCATATTATATTTACGTGATAATTTATGTAACTAATTACAATGACGCCTCTAATTTGACTTTGTGAAATTGATTTATATTTCATATCTACCTATCTACAGACTAAAATGGATACGAAGTCGTTGGAACAATAGGCTTCTTTCCCCCTCTGGCAACTACACGTGGACCTGGCCGTCTTCTAGGAATTTAGCAAACAACATGTGTTTTCACTTTTGCGACACTGCGACAGTGACTAGTGACTACCCAAAATCTATGAAAGCTACCCTTCGGATATTTTTATCTGTTATGTTATTCATAGTGTTAAAATGCTTTATCTGTTAAGTTTTTAATTGTCTACTTTTTAGCACGAACACTTTACAAATTTACTATTATGCTCAATGTTTGTTTTTGTAAATTTATTGATAATTTTAAGTTGCCAGAATTTCACTCGTCCATGCACTTTGTAGCTTCAAGACGATTAGTAATCTAATTTCAATTGGTAAATGTTATCAACTATCAAATATCAAAATTTAGTAAATGAGGTCTAGAATTCCAACCGTCCATGCCCTCAGTAGCTGCAAGACTTGTTGTAATCTAACTTCTATTTTTATAAATTTGTTTTTTTTTTTTTTTATAAATATCACTAAATCTAACTCTAAACTTTATTGTCAAATAAAAAAAAATGTAAATGGGGGCTAGATTTCTTATTGTCTATGCGCTCTGTAGCTGCAAGACGTGCTGTAATCTAGCTCCTGTATATCATTATTGGAGACGAGGAACAAGAATCCCAACCGTCCATGCGCTCTCTAGCTGCAAGACGTGGTGGGATATTTATTTATTGTACAGCGCCCTTGAGGTGATTTTCACAAAAACGGCACTATATAAATTATCCAAATATATTTAAATATTTATAATGTTTTTAATAATATTCTGAAGGCTTTCCAATAAATTAAAATAACGTATTTACATATTTTTAGTTGATTTAAAGAACCGGGTTGTGGTTCCGTGGCTAGTGTCGCGGACTCACGCATTAGCGGTCCGAGGATGGAACCTCAATCTACCACAACTTGATTCCAATTTTTTAGTAGTAACAACTCGTTGAAAACGGCCGTCAAAATGTTTATGTTTAGGTAACATAAGATCGCAAATAATGATAATGATGTTTTATTATCATTCGCAATAGGGTAATTTCACTTTTAAAAAAAATTCTGTGCGACGCGACGTTTCACGCCCTATAGGACAGACGGCAATTATTAAGTTACCGCGGCCATACTTGAAAATTATGATAGAGAACTTGATTATTATATATTATACATTTAAAAATCCGATCTAAAAAGTTAACGTTGTTTCCTATTTGAAAAATTGTAGTTTGATTCTTCAGGGCGTATCCACTCTCCTCTCGGTTCATTTTGTAGTTCTTCTTGCAACATCACCCTCTCCATATTTCTTTATAGTATTAAATATTCTCTCCATGAATCCTGATTCAATTAGGTGATATTGACGCCTGAGATGAAATTGTATTATGCGGCACATACAATCACACAAAACATTAATCAATCGATGAGTATAGAAGGTTCTACGGCACCTCGACTTAGAGATGAGGCTTCTTTCTTAGTGAGTTATGACTTTTCAATAACATTGATGGATTGTGAGCCTACCGACTCCCGTTGCGAGAACTTAATTGTGATTAAGGAGAAACTTAAAATAAATACCGAGAGCAGCAGACAAATCATAACCTAACGAAAGGGTAAATATGTGATCGATTTATTGCTTCAAGGTCTTGTGTTAATAATCCACGACTCTTTATGTAGATTCGTTTCTAACCCCCATGAGAAAACTTCAGGTTTCTGATGAGAAATTTACACATTTCTTACCCTCATCATGCTGTTTGTAAAATTAAATTGCTTTTCGTTTCATTTAATACTCAGCGAGTTGGTTGTTTGAAATTAATGAATCCATTGTTTTTATTTTCGTAGTTTTTAATTATCTCACCACGTAAATCTTAACTGTTATAAAAGGTTTCTATTAATTCTGATATGCGTATTTATACCGAATAAAAGTATATTGTTGGATAATTTATACAGCGGCGTAATTGTGAAAATCACATCAAATACGCTGTACAATAAAAAAATATCCAAGCGTGTTATGCAGCTACAGAGCGCATAGACTATTGAGATTCTGGTTCTTTCTTTCCAATTATGATATATTTCAATTTTAACAGATAGGAGCTAGATTATCTGGCCCTTATTTTTGTTATGTTTTAATTTGACACTAAAGTTTAGTGTTTAAATGATATGAAAATAAATATTTTGATAAACTTATTTTCAAAAATAGTTGTTAGATTATAACAAGTCTTGCAGATAATGAGCGCATGGACTGTTGAAATTCTATACCCATTTATAAAATTCAATTATTTTATGGTTAATAACATGTACATATTGAAGCAATGTTACCAATCGTCTCGCAGCTACAAAGCGCATGGACGAGTTGAATTCTAGCAACTTAAAATTATACCAATAAATTAACAACAAAAAACCCTTAGCTCAGTAGATAAATTGTCAAGTGTTCATGCTAAAACGGAAACAATAAAAAAAATGAATACAGCACTGTTTCAACGTTATGGTTAACGAAATAAAGAAAGAAATTCGAAGAGTAGCTTTTGAAAATTGTAGGTAACATGTGGCTAACGGGCTGCTCGAGGGATGGTGCGTATTGTTCCGATGACTTTGTGTCCGTTTTGGTCTGAATTGTTTCGGTTTATGAAAGTACGCAACATTCCCGCTCAATTTATTTATTTACAAGACAAATTCATGTATGACAGTCGTACAAAGATTGATTTATCATTTTGTATGTTATAAGAACGGAGATATTTAATATATAATGTATTTTGTCAAAAAAAAAAACATAAGTTTACTTTCAGCAGCGCTGTTGAAATTTATTATGGACTAATTTGAAATAAATCAAATATATTTAAAATTACTCGGGTTACTCGACATTCCGCTCTGATGCTGCAAAAGTAATAGAAAATGAACACAACATTCAGCTTAAGAGGATCTGTCTACTATTTTATTAAATTATACAACCTACTTCCATTGTCCATAAGAACAATAAGTACCTAAATAGTGTCACTTTAAAATCGCCATTAAGAAATAAATAATAGAGGTTGGATGTGCACGGATTGATGAGTGAATCACACAAATAGGTAAAAACATGTTTTTATTTGTGAGTTTTGTGTGTTTTCATTATGTTTTTTATGTATTTTATGTTATAATTTAATTATGTTTAATAAGGCATGTTTCAAAATAGCATGAAATGTCTCCCTCGGCACGAGACGCCCCAGTGAGGAAACATTATCTTTAGTGTAAAAAAAATAATACATAGATTGTAAAAGAACAAATAAAAAACGTAAATTTTATTTAACTATCGTCTCCTTTCCCGCACCCAGTAGTATAAAAGACATGACACTTTCATCATCTGTTTCATGAAAGTATGACGATCAGTCTTACGTTTCAGGTGCTAGTCTTAAAGCAATGAATTGTTATAGTTAAAAAAAACCTTTAAATTAAGAAATTTGGATGTTTAAACATAGGCAAAATAGTGAATGTTACACATTGTGTAAAGTGGCCACTTAAACCAGCCAATGACAGGTCATAAACCCTGTAAATGCCTAGACTTCCATATTCCCTTATATAAGGTATTTTCTATCCCTGTTGTAATTTGTTAATATTTCTCATCCACCCCGTGAGAAATCGAACCCAGGGCCTCAAGAGCGAAAAGCAAACCCGTCAACCATTACCCAACGAGGCAGACTTTTCTCCACTCGGACTCTTTTTTTCCATATTATTTGTTATTCAGGATTGTTTCATAACATAATAAAAATTCCCGAAGAGAATCAACAAAAAACAAAAATGAATGGTTTCCGGATGAATCCATTAATTTTTTTTACAATACATAAATTAAATGTAGGTATTTATATAGATCAGGGCCGCGATTGCAAACTCTATTTTTATTGATACATATCGAGACGGTATAAAGTAAAATCGATATTTATGTATGAAAATGTGTATATTTGTATATAAAATTTGACACTGGCGTAGGTAAAATTTAGCAACCTGTAATAGATGGTGTTTTGCGTATAAATGATTTAATCAGCAAATCTTTTCAATATACCTAAACATATTTACACTAACGCCTTAGAAAAAGATTCGCGTTATATGCCATTTAATCATTCAATATACTGCCTGATAATTAACGCTGGAGACTTTTAATTAATTGCAAGATCTGAGATATCGATGGGTAATTCTGACCTATCCCTGTAACCCCGACAAGGGCCAGGAAGTTGGAGGGTCCCGAACACCTTGGACGCAACCTCGGTAACCTCTCATTACGAAGGAGGATTTAACATAAAACGACGGTGCCAAAATTATGTAAGAAAATTCATCTACCGCTGTCATTATGTATTTTCATATTACATTTTAGGTCCCATAAACTGTTACTAGCCAAAATAACTCTTTCACACATTGAATTTATTGAACACGTAACACCAAAGATAAAAAATACTTCGGAAAAGGAAATATGGACGTCTAGGCATTTACAAAGCTTGTGACCCGTCATTTGCTAGTTTATGTGGCTATTTTACACATTGTGTAACATTAATTATCATCTTCATTATTTTGCCGCATATAATGGTGCCAAAAACACCTTTTTAAATAAATATTACACGTCAACCATGTGAAGAATCGAACCTGATACCTCTTTCATGCTTGGCATACGCGTTGACCACTACACCACGAGGACGTTTGAAACACATGGACGTTTGAAATTTGATATTTATTCAATTCTTTCATCTATCGATTTAAGTAAAGTAAATGAGTTAAAATATTAAATAATTAATTCATCTGATTGAATTATTTCACATACTAGGCAACACCTGAAAACCATATTTTAGGTTTTTCCAAATGTTTTTAGACAACAGACTGGATTTTACTCCCTTAGAGTTATTAAGATTAAATAATAACAACAGAAATGGAAAACACTTAAGAAAACGAAATATTGACAGGGCTTATGACCCTTCATTGACTGGTTTAAGTAGCCAGACTGGTGTAACAGTCACCATTTTGCCTATGCTTGAACATTCATATTACTTATAAATTTTCCATCTAAAACCTCTTTTTAGTATACATTAGCAGGATCATTGTTGTAGTTTTTTTTAAATTAAAAAAAATGTTTTTTTTTTAATATTCGTGAAAACTAAATTTAAAAAGCTTACGAGCGCTTTTGCTTGAGTAAGCATCTTCAGAACTGTTGAAAAATGTAAAAATAATGCTGCGTGAACGGGTTAATAACTTTACGCACTAGGGAGACACAAATATCTCGACCTAACGTTGGTTCGAGATAGTTTGTTTAAAGGGACATCCTATTTTAATAGGGAATGTCATGTCATAGTGGAATATTTATAGTTGATCACTCTTAGGACTCATTTATCACTTTAGGGAGACCTGAACATCTTAATGATTAAGTAAACTCTGTAAAATCCCATCATAAATAACACTAATTTTAACGACGCATAAGAGAAATTTACTGTTTCAAAGAAATTGAAAGAAAACAATTGAAAAGTTATAAAATAAATAAGACAGAAATCTAGATAGGATATTAATATTATAAATTTATTTCAACAGAGAGGGAAATTTCTTTTGAGAAGGGAATATAGAAGTCTAGGCATTCACAGGGCTTATGCCCTGTCATTGGCTGGTTTAAGTGGCCACTTTACACACTGTATTCCCTTCTCAAAATGTTTTTCCCTCTCTGTTGAAAAAAATAAAAATATGAATAACTCTCTAGGGAGGAAATCCAGCCAGTCTGCAAGCATTTGGACATACTCAAACATTGTTGTATTAATATTATGTAAATAAATTATGCGTGAAAAATAAAAGTTTGTTGTTTAACCATCACAATATCTGTTTATTTATTAAGAATACGCAGTTTATAAATCGCCACCGTTAACTAACTCTAACAATGACAGTTATGAGTTTATTATGCCGTTCGAAGCGTAAAGATGTGCTCTTAAGAGGCAGACGTCACAAGGAAACTTAAGAAAAAGTTGCGTTAATGCTAACTGTTTGTTTTTTACTATGTTTTATTACACGATTATATATTTTTATTTATATCCCTACAGAGATGAGGTAGAATTTTTTCAAATTCAAGATTCAGGATTATGGATATTCGAGCGTTTACAGGACTTATGACCTGTCATTGGCTGGGTTAAGTGGCCACTTTATGTAGGTACTACAACATTCCCCATTACGCTTATTTAGCGAATATCCACACCAGGTAACATTTTTGGTTTTTGTATATATGCTACGAATCAAGAACCCATCCACAAGCGAGTTGGAAGCGCCATCTATGCATTGATATTGAAGTTAAGTATTTAATTAGCAGATTACTTTATTTTATGTAGTTAAGACTCATCAGCCGAGTTAAATTAAGTACTAGTAAACGCCTGCAGATGACTCTGCAATTTATTTTTACTTATATTTTTTTAAACTTTTATATATTTGAACAGGAAAAAAACATGTTAAATAAAATTCCTTGAAATAACATTTTTTTAACAGCATTATAATAACACTTTTTATTATTTACTTCCTATCACCAACACTTAAAATTGTCAAGATTTTAAGAAGCAAAAGTCACTTGACAAAATTTTAGTCACCTTACCTCATTAACAACCTTCCAAATGTTTTTTTTAATGTATCAGAAGGAAAAATGTATTGATGGAATTTATTAAAAATACATGAAGGTGGACATAAAACCACCAAAACGCTTTTTTTTTTCCTTGGTCTCCAAATGTTTGAATTGCGATTTCTCAAAACGATGTCTATTGTATTAATGGCTTTTGCCTGGGCGGCAACGAAATACAAGTTGATTTTTTTAATATTTCAATGATATTTAGTCCGTGTCCAAGCGGGTGAAAAAAACAGTTTGGTTCGTGAAGTAGAACCAGAATTATAATAATCAAAATATTTATTTCTCAATACTCATATTATATTTTTGAAATTCAACGTTGTTTCATTAAAATCCGAAAAGGTTTGTTGTTGAGCATGCATTTAATTTTGAAACAATTGTATTTTGTATTTTAACAAATCCAAAAAACATGTATAATGTGTTTTTTTTTATTTTCGATCAAAATTTCGAAGAATGTTCATTTGTATTTCTTTACTGTATTTTTTTGCCTCCCATAAAGACAGTTAGAAAGTTATTCCAGTTTCTTTTTAGTAAACTTTTTTAAATTAAGACATTTGCAAATAAACAATAACATAATTCTTAGATGTAGCATTTAATATTCGTGTCAAATGTTGATTACGAATCAATTTAATTTGGTTCTTGTTTCTACAAAGGATTTATTAAAATTTCCGAGTAATTGTAACGATACTAGCCGCAGTCTTTCAAATAAAATATTAAACGCAAATTTTAAGAAAAGGATTCCCGAATGATAAATTCAAAACACGTAAAAATAATTTCAAACAAAAGAAAAAATCTGGCAAACGGAAGTTTTAAAATCCCTTTGAAGTTTTACAAAGATTCACGATTGTATTAGAGTTTGGATGTTTGGGAATTTTACATTCCCGTCATGGAGTTCCGAAACAAAATAGACGACTGAGATGAACTGACGCAGGAAATACGGTTCGCATTATCAGATGGACGTTTTCTGCATAGGACGTTTGGATTTGGAAATTTTTCGCAGAGTAGAGAGCTACTTTGTCAGAAATTTATCTTTGAATACAACTTCCGAATATACAATAGTTAAAGCGCGGCAGCAAGCGGAAGGTTATATTCATTTTTTTAATATTGAAGAAAATAAATATAAATCCAATTAATAATTATGATTCTTGTTTTTTTAAAAACACAAAGTGCCAGTTATTGCAATGCCTAAATGAATCTATGCACAAATAAGTATTTCGAAGATGCAATTGAATATATAAAAAGTATAAAATTTAAATAACGTTAGCCATAGACACTAGCCAGCAGTCATAGACTTGACCATTTCTTCTTTTTTTTTTGTTTAATTTTTTACTTTGTTTTCAACTGTATTTTTACTTGGCTTTGGTCAGACTATAATAAATTGCTTCTGGCAATAAGCCCGCCATTTAACCGAGTATACTTTTGTTTTATTTTTTTTTAAAAATGATAAAAAAGTTGATATTTTTTTTTGTTATAATAGTCACAAAAATAACAATAACGTTTTATTTATTTTTATTTGAAATGTCAAATAACCTATTATTTCTGAAGTTATATTTAAGTAATCAATTTGATCGAATATCTTTCTACCTAAGTGTTATAATTTAATATTGAATCGGGTTGTGGTCCAGTGGCTAGTGTCGCGGACTCACGGATCAAAGGTTCCGAGGTTCAAACCCCACTCTTTCCAATTTGATTCTCAATTTTTAAATGATGAGATATTTTTAACTCGTAAAAAATGGCGCCCAAAATACAAATATTCCGATAAATTGCAAGAACGTAAATATTTCTTTTTAAAACAAATTAAATCCTTTACCAATTTTTTTATACCTTCTTAACAACGAATAATATTAGTGTAATTTTTTGGACTGTAAATAAAATAACATCCAGCAAAACACTTTCATTTTGTATATTATGTTTTTCAAGCGGTAAAAAATACATCTGAAAATGGTTAAGTAATCACAACGTGTTACGTTTTAATACTGTTCATCAATTATATGTAACAAAAACATGTAAAATGAGTAAAAAAAAAAAAAATTTTGAAATGAAAAAGTTTAATCGAATTCTTTCAATCTTATAAAGTTATTTACATTCATAGAACAACTGACTATTTATTTATTAATTTTAAAGAAACAAACAGTCGACAATGATAAAATAACATTTTTTTTAATTCGGTTTAAAGACAGACCAGCGAAGTTTCTAAATAAGAATCATATATTTTATTAAATTATGTTACAACAAAAACCCTTTTGTGTTTATGTGTTTTTGTATGAGAGTAAGTAAAGATGTGTGTTTATGTGTATTAGTGTGGGAGTAAGTGTTCAGGTGTGTGTAAGTATAAGCATCATTAAATAGTAGGTGAGATCGTATCGCATTCAGAAATAATAAGTCTTTATTTATTTTTAAATAAATTAAGGGGTATGTAAAATATATCAATAGAATAAAAAAAATCATTATAGTTAGAGCAAGGACGATAGAAGAAAGAGTGATGTGCATAGTTAGTGCTACAGACTGGCAGATGGAATAAATACTTATATCTTGTCACGCGAAAAGGAACATTAAGATTCATTTTGGAGAGTAGGTTAAAAGAGTCTACTTTATTATATTTATTTATTATTTTTGTTCAAAGCATTAATTTTGTGGACAAACATTTAAATTAATGTTGGTAAATATTTATATTTAACCACCCACGGTATTAACAATTTAGTACTGAAGCATTTTTGTACGTTCTGCGAAAACTTAATATAAATAATAAATTTGGAAAACAAACAACTTGCGATCTACGATTTTTCATAATATAAATATTTTCTTGTGCAAAAATTATATCGTATGCAATATGAAAATATATACTACTAATATCAATAAAAATATGTGCAAATGGATTTAGTAAAATTAATTGTATTTCAAAATCAGAACCGAATCGAATCGAAAAGAACAGAACCATTAAATTATAATTGAAAAAATATGTCCCTTCTAAAACGCGATGCGTTTTGCTTTGACAACTGCGACGTCAAGGTTTTATTATTTTTTACATTATATTTTGTAATATCATAAATTTATGCAAAGTGGCTTTGACTGTCAGTTAGCCAGTTTTAAGACGGTCAAAAAATTATATTAAAAACAGTTATCAATACATAAAAAAAAATAATTAAGGTTGTAGACATAGTGAAAATATAGTGGTCAACATAGTAAAAAAAATTGTAAAAGACGTAGTAAAAATAAAATACATAGTAAAAGACATAATAATACATACATATTTAAAAACATAATAAAATACCCAGTTAAAACAAAATACGTTGTAAGAAACATATTTATTTATTTATATATATATATATATATATATATATATATATATATATATATATATATATATATACATATATATACGCCCAATAGGCATTGTTAAGGACATATTTATTCATAGGAAATTATTATAAAGGAAAGTAGAAAACACAATCGTATATAGTAGACTTGGTAGGAGTGGAAGCGGGAGAGATGTGTAAAAGATATAGTAAAAAATAATCATATGTATAGCAAAAAGCGTATTTAAAAAATATATAATAAAATGCGAAGTAAAAAAAATAAAAAAATAATAATAATACATAGAATAAAGAATAGTCCGGAAACCGCATACGCACATCAAACAGAAGGCGACTCAACTACTGATAAATGAGTAGGTTTACGTTTTGACCCATTAGTTTCTTTGTAGACGCGTCACTTAGTACGCAACTCCTGATTTAAATTCAATTATGCCGTGTTGTGTCCTTTGAAAATGTTAAAATACTGCTAGGATCTTAGAGAAACAGGATGGTATCACATTTCATGTTTAATTAGCAAATAAATGTTTATATAACAAATGCATTACTTAAAAATGAATTATTTTTCCATCTGTCAGATTGTTGAAGAAACAAAATGGAATTTTCGTTAGTATTGCCAGGGTAGTAATTTTTTTTACCCTTCTTTGCTCATCTAATGAGAGAATTGATGAAAATTAGATCTCGGATTAAACAACTCTGTGGTGGACATTTGACCAACAGTATCTTCAAAACATCAAATATTATTTAACATTATATAAAAATATAGGTTTTATGTACAATAGTTTTTTTTTTATTTTAAGTTTAAAGTTCATTAATGCAATTACTTTAATTGAATGACCCTTTACTTATTTCCTCTGTTGTGTCAGTTAATATTTCCGCGTGCACAATAAAATTTAGAGAAATTAACAGATTGCTTTTTTTTAGCTTACATTTGTGTTATGTTTTTTTTCCCCATCAAGCAACATTACGCTGCGACCTCACGAATGCGCGCGGCGAAAGAAGGGCACAGTGGGGGAATTATTGGACACACTCCGATGTATTCAAATATGATTCTACGCTCCTTCTGGACTATTCTTAATTCTATGTGATAATATATGTTTAAATAATGGTATAAAATACATTGTCAAAAGTAAAAAATAAAGAGGATCTCCAAAAATTCAATCAATGAAAAAGTTGAAATGTATAATTTCAATTCCGATAAAACATGTCCTAATAGACGCCATCAATTCCTCATAGAAAGTCGTCAGTAGATTCGTGACGAAGTTCTATTTAAATGTAAAATGTAACAATAAACTTTTAGAATTTAACAGAATGGTGACGTATTAAGGGCGCGGGCGTGGCCAATGCAATGGACCTTTTTGCGGAAATTTAAAATTACTAATTTAATAATATTTTTAATGTTGCTAATAAGTACAAACAAATATTTTTTTCAAAAATTATTTCAACAGAGAGGGAAAAAGTAAATATTTTTTTACTGGACTATATTTCATAGACCCTTATTAATTAAATAAAAATCGTGATTTTTTACTATTGCCATATTCCTTTTGCATAAATGGAAATTGCATCTCGGAAATTTTTAACGATGGCAGAATATTTGCACTTTTAATACCCCTTGGACAGTCGATATTAGGATTATTAAATTTGATAAATTGCTTTCAGATTTACGGAGTTCGATTAAAGAACAAATAAGTCTTCTCACACGTCTCGGGTCAGATAGGGGGCGGCTGATAGCGGCCCCGAAAATAAATATATGCAGTGTGCAAGGCTTCTCATTAAAAATCCAAATAAGATAAAAGGCGCGGGCTACGACCCTGTGGGCCAATCAGCAAGTCGCAGCGTGTAGCCAGCACAAATCACACTTAGCGAGATGGGGACTGATACTATACATACCTTCTATGTGTGTGTGTATTGGCCAGGGAGGTAGTGAAAACTACATTGACATTATTGTTAAAAAAACTGCAAAATAAAATATAAAATTTTAGCTCACTTGAATATTTCTTTAGTATTAATTTTATTTGTGTTTGGTCATTGATTAATCTATCTAATTTTTAACATGCATATCGCACCTGATAGATAATAACGACCCAAGTCCAAAATTGTCGTTTTTGAGTTCAGTATGCGGAAATTTTCCCTAATATATAATATATTTAACATCCGCGAAATAAACGACATGACTCTTAAAAATATTTTTTTCTTTAATATAAAAACGTCAATTTTGTACTTTTATCTAAGAAATAATAGTAGCGCAATGATCACTATGCCACTTTATTTCATAAAATATTTTAAACCTTTATAATTCAAGTAAATTAACTAAGGTTACGTTTTTGGTTTTGTGAATAAATATGTTAGTTTACCGATAACGCGGGTTCTCGAGTAAATGCTCTCACGTATTTTTTATTTTTTTTAGTTGTTTCACTATTATTCCCGGGGTGCGATATGTCAACATGGACTTATTGGTTATTTCTTGCTTATTTAAAATGAAACACTTTGTAATTTTTACCACATAAGAGTTTGATATATTATAACACAACTAGTTTCAGGTATTCTGAATTACCCATCATCAGGTGTACAAATAAACTGTAAATATAAACTGTATGTGGTAAAAATTACAAAGTGATATATTTTAAATAAATTCAAAATGTTTTTCCACAAAGTAAATGCTGAAACAATAAATAAAATATTTTTTGCTTACTATAAGTTAAGCTTTTACACCTCGTTTAAAATCGCGGAAAATATAGAAATTTTCAGCTCATTGCAATGTCAAACATATAAATTATTTCTGAAAACTTTTTGATTCTGTGCTTTCAAAAATGGATTCATGTGTTAAAAGAGTTTAATTTAAATTTGTTTTGTTTTTTCTATTTTTTTATTTCTGAATAACGTATCGTGGGGTCGTAACTCAACTCATAATCATCATTACTTTTCCACACCTAATGGTGCATAGGGCGCTGCATTGGTACACCAATCGCAGCGTATCTTGATCATTTATTGTTATATAAAGGTAAGATGATCAGTCTTACGATTCAGGTACCAGTCAAGGGATTAGTGTGAAAATACCTTTTAAATAAATATTTCACATCAACCATGTCGGGAATCGAACCTGAGACCTCTAGCATGGTAGCCAAACGCGCTGACCATTCCACCACGAGGCCGACAATATTATAATTACTACAACTAGGTCACATTAAAAACAACATTTATGAGTTACTCTCAAACAAATACAAAATTTGTATCTTCCACTATGAATATTTAAAATAAACAACTCATGATTTATTCAAATAATATTGTGATGAATTAAGTTATAATTTGTCTAATTTTAGCATTTATGGAAAAGGATAAAAAAATTGTTTTTACTGAGTAACTCCCAAATGCTGATTTTAAAGTTGGTCAGATGTTGTAATTACCTCGCGACATAATTATAATGGCAAACAAGATTTGATATTTATCTGGCCTGGGTGCCCTGTGCTGTATTATTTGACCATTTGCCTGGTGTTGTGCAAAACGTAGAAGGAGCTTATTTTATTGTGATCATTTTTGGAATGCAGGTACAAATTTTTCAAGTAAATTAGGTATGTAAAATTATGATTGGCTTTTTGTACATTATCTTACTTTAAAAAAATCGATGTAGGGTTAAGGAAATTGTAGTTAATAAGTTAACAATAAGGGTGATATGATTACTTAGGCCCTGAGGAGAGCATAGACTGCCACCCCCTCCGGCGGGAGACCTGCCTCCCCCTATAGAGTATCCAGTAGGAATCCCCCTCGAGTCGACTGAGCCGGCTAACTATGATAAATGGGCCAGACCCCCGGGTGTTAACAGGTCTATGTCACGAGAGGACAGTATTGGGCAAGTCCTTGAAATTTGTTTTAAGTTTTTATATTATGATTTATTATTTGACTTTGAAGTTAATTCAGTGCCAAATCAAGTTTTGTGATTATTTTTTAATAAATGATCTACCTATTTATGGCATTATTTTTTTAAAGGAAAACTTTGTTTGTTGCAACCGAGAAAAAAATCATTTTTCTTAAACGGAATATAGAAATCTAGGCATTTACAGAGCTGTTGACCTGTCATTGGCTGGTTTAAGTGGCCACTTGACACACTGTGTAACATTAACCATTCTGCCTATTTTTAATCATCCACACATCCATTATGTTTTCATCTGTTGACTTTTGTCAAGAAAAAGAGCAGATACCTTTGTCATGTGGGTAAGATTCATCCGGTTTAACTATTTTACCTAAAAAAAGGAAACATTCTCAATTTTTTTTTTGTAAGAACAACTTTTTTTGTGCCATTTTTGTAATATAAAAAAGCAAATTATTCGCGAAAATATTGATAAATTCCCTTAGATGTAATATTTTTATTTTCAATCCATTGCATATTAAAACATTCTTCTTTTTTTACATTGTGAAAATAAGGAAGTATTCTAAATAATTTAATATTTGTTTTATTATTATCAATGACTTACAAAGGGCCATTTTTTTAGATCAAACTTTAAATCACCACTCGGGTGTCGGTCATGTGGAGCGAATGAATGATGAAAGAACGGCTAAAAAGATTTATGATGCGAATGTGTCTGGTTGTAGAAGTCGAGGAAGGCCGAGAAAGACATGGCATGATCAAGTACAACAAATTCTTGAAAGTGGTCATGTGAAAAGTCGGAATAATCGACGTGCGTGCATGAGAAGATGTATGAATGTGAAGGAAGCAAAGGAAGTGTGCCAGGACAGAGTGGTGTGGCGTTCTATCCTCTCTGCCTACCCCTCTGGGGAAATGGCGTGATGGTTAGTTAGTTAGTTAGTTAGTGGGTGTCCGCAAAGTGTATATTTATATATATTAATTTATTTATTTACACTTTTACATTGTTTGTATTCTTTTTTATATACATAGTAATATTCCCTCACTGGGGTGTCCCGTGCTGAGGGAAACATTTTACAAAATGTGAAACATGCCTAAGATTAGCTATTTATCAAAGTTAACATAATAATAACAATAAAAACTAAAATATTCATTAAAAATACAAATAATTTATATAGACCAATAGAAAAAAAATCATAAACAGTGCACACATTTTACCTATTTGGCTTGATCCACTCATCGATCCATGCGCAACCCACCTCCACTATCCATTTCTTAATAGCAATTTTATATTGTGAGAACTTACTAATAGTCCTTATGAATAATGGAAGTAGATTGTACTCGCCAATCTTCTTTGACTGAAGGTGGTATTTTTTTTATTTTTTTTTTGCGGCAACAAGGTGGAGTATCTAGTAACTTTTGTATTTGTAACGGAAGGTAGAGAATAATGTTAACGTGCGTATAGTAACAAAGTTTTTACATAAAGTTGTTTTATAGATTTGACATAAAGATTTTTAAATACACCGAGGAAGCTAGTTCTGAATAATGTATATTATAATGTATGTTAGTTAATAAACATAAAGTAACCCTTGGCCCCATGTTACACCTATCGTTCAAATCCACACGGCACGGTAAAATTAGTGTAGTGGAATACTGTTTTTTTATTTTATTTTTTCATTTTTTTTATTTAGTTTTTACTCGCTAGTAAAAGTTTTGCAAAAAAAAACGATTAGAGATTAGTCGGCTTATGATGCATTACGTTCACCTTAAATTATCAATCCACCCTTTTTTATTTTATCGTGCCGGGTGGATTTTTGCTGTAGTGTGAAAACAACCCAAAGAAGCCATTGTGTTGCCAAAACTAGTTGGAATAAAAAAATCTAAATAAAGTGCAGCAAAAAATTTTAAAGATATTTCTTATTTTAATCTATTGAGAAAATTTATTACTTGAACTTTTTTTAATACTTTTCGTGTCAACATACGTTATGTGTGATTTTTTTTTCAAATAAACAAGAGAACAAGATGACATAACAAAAAATGCATCAAATTTATTTATAATGTATTTTCCGTCATTATTTTACAACATTTAAATTAGTCAATAATTCAAAGCATCTTCACCGCACACTGCACAATTTTCTCGATTGAACGCGAACCGAAGGAGATGTCAAAAATGACAACTTTCGTCTACTTAACATTCTATTCTCATAATCAAAAAATATGAAAATATATATAATATAAAATAATCTAACGATTTGGTGTCCATTTTAGTCTGCATTGTTTCATTTTATGAGACGCAACATTCTTGTTCAATTCATTTTTTACTTGAATACTAGACAAACGCGCGTATTAGAGGTTTGATTTATCATTTTGTATGTTATAAGATGGTAGAAATCAAAAATATTATATATTATTTACGTAAGGTCACTTTTAGTAGCACTGTTGTAATTTATTAATTATGGGGGTAGTGTTCCAGATAGCTAAATTTGGATGCTTTCGCGTCAAAAGTTTATGCATTTTTAATCAGTTTAAATGGATTCAGATAAAATTTTATGGTAACAGGCGCACTAATGTTTGAATGTTTACATTGTCCACTATTTGTCACATATTTTGGTAAGAATAAAGTGTAAAACAATGTCATCAAATAAATAGTCTTCTTTTTTCCACTGTTTGTCTATAACATGAATACACATAACGATTTATAAACACTAACTCAATGTTTTATGATAGTTAATAACTTTTTTTAAATTTTAAGCTACGACTGGAGAGGATATATATTTCACGCCCAGCCCATTTGGTGGCTGAGCGCGAATCTATGTAACGTAAAAATAAATACAATATCTTGTACAACATAAAAATTTCTTTCAAATGACGTATAATCTTTACCATTTTGTTTCACGTTGCTCATTTTTAAATTTGTAAAAGAACGGACACAACTTATTTCTACATCTAATACATAGTGAAATAAGAAGTAAACTTTTTATTTCGTCGAATAATATCTAGTTATTTTTGCAATATAATCAGAAAGCTTTATGCAAAAATTACCCTGTAAGAAAACAATCAAAAATTAATTTATTTTTTATGCACTTTTTCAAGGGTTGTAATTAATCGTAACCGAGTAAAATATACATGGTTTTTTCCTTTGTTCAAAATAACAAATTGTATAAGAAGAAGCGTACACGTTGCATGCTATAAAACTTTAATTTCTCATTTTAGGATCTGCGAAGAAACTTCAAATAATCCTCTGGGAGCGCAACCCTTCAGCATAAAGGGGTTTCCTTTCTACAGTTAATATTTAATGTTGATTAATTGGGGGGGCTTGGAACAGATTTAAAACTGCGTAAAAGTAAATGAAACAATCCGCAAAATTGAGATTAATCAGAGTGCATAATTTGATAAATGGCCAGGGTTGAGAAAGGTGAAATTTTTACGCTCAGTTATTTTTTATGAAAATCAAATTTACATGTTTTATATTACCAAGCGAAAGGAGATAGTATTAATTTAATTGAACAAAAAAAACATAAATAACTTGCCATTAACTGAAAAATACAATATTGATAACTAAATACAGGATAGTATGGAATACTAAGCTATTTGTATTGATATTTTTTTTTCAAAATATAAGAAGAAAAAGATGTTGGTGATATATTTGTTAAGATTTGAAAAGAAAAATAAAAAAACAAAAAAAACATTAAAAAAAAATTGATTATAGCTGATTTAATTTTTTTTTAAATCTCGACAAACTTTGACATTATGTATCATAAAAATTAATGTTTATTTTGGATTTTTTGGTGTTATGAAACTAACAAAAAAATATAAAAATAAAAATATAAATTAACCATTAAATTAATTGTTTAAATTTATACGACGAATAGATTTTTTTGGAAAAATCATTTAAAAAATCTATAAACTAAATATAAATAACTATTTGTACATAACCAACTTTTCTCTGTCTACTGAATCTGGTATGAAACTAACAAAATAATTCATAAATAAAAAAATATTTTAACGATTAAATTGATTGTTTTTTTACTTTTTATTATTTGTTTATGGACACTATTTAGTCTTTTCAATACTGGCAAACACATTTATCATAAAACATACAATTACAATTAAAATAAAATATAACAAGAGTGAATTATATCTAGGACAAAAACGAAATAATAATTACTACCTGAAGACAAGATGTAGGCCGCGATTATGAACTTCATCGGTTTATACCGATCGTTTATACGAATATCGATATTTATTTACGAAAGTCTGTAAATTCGTATGAAAATTCAAATTATTTTAGTCGGTTACCGGTAATTGAATATGTTGAGATAAAAAAAAAAATATATTTTTCATACGAAAAACCTCATTTTACTTTGTAGATAAAATTGAAGATAAATTTTATGTTCCCATCATTATCGAGGCCCTGGTATATCTTAGTGATTGTTTAAATCTAAAAAGACTAACACCAAAAAAAATCAGATCTTGTCTTGCGTTTTTCAATTAATCGGTATATCTATATTTGTCTTTTTAAGGAGCTGGGACCATCGAAAAACCCATAAAAGGGTAAACGTGCCATCACAGAAAAAAAAATTCTGACACTTTTTATTTAAAAAAAAACAAAATTGGTTTAATTTTGGGATGCAGACCACGAGAATATTAGACTTAACTTTTGCTGATTTAAGTTAGGCAAAATCAGTTCAACGCGATGTGCAGTTGTATTTTTCGCGCAGTATTCGGGAATGCATTTGGAGAGAGTGACAGGAAAACTAAATTCAAATACCTATTCATCAAACCGCTCTTGGCCGCATATCTTTTTCAGAGTTTTCGATATGATTTTAATATATTACCTAATTTAATGCATTTTTCCTTTTACTGAAATCATAGATGTTTGAAATAAATAAAATTATTATTTTATTTTTTTAAAAGCGCATGATTTATTGCCGCTTGAAAATATTAATATTAAATGTTTAATAAATACAAGCATTATTAAAACAATTTTACAACTAACCATGCTTGTTTTAAAACAATGAATCGTAGATTATTATTAATGGACGTTGTGTGCATTACAAAATGCGATATATATCATAAAAACTTGTCATGAGAAAACCGGTAATTTGTTAAAAAAATTGTAAGTCAAAATGCTTAACATCCTGTTTTTAATTAATATTCTTTATTGTCCGTGCAATTATTATTCGTCGGTAGGAAGTGGGAAGATATCACAAACAATTACGTAGATTCGATGTTATCAGATCTTAATAAATAAAATGAAAAAGCGTTTGAAACTAATGAAGTTCGTAATCAATTATACGGCTGATGCCGAGGCCTGTGAGTAACGAGATTCGACAATGATGTATCGATAGAGAAGTATTTATTTGTCTTCATAACTTATTGATTTTTGAAGGATAACTTCAAGCTCCGGTAGTCGATAGTTTAATAAAAAATTTCAGAAAGCGATATTCTAGTGTGATGAATTAATTGTCATAAATCTGAATTATTATTATTATTTTATACACTAGTAGCTACTAAGCTCGTGCATGTTTATATAATGCACTGTTTAAAAAAAAAAAACCTTATAAATTCATGCGTGCGTCCATGATATATTTTTCAAAATATAAATTTGATCTTAAAAGAGTACAAAACATCATTGTATATGAATGTTGCATTATCATTTAACTGCAAATAAATCATCAATATTTTTAAGGTATCATCATCATTCCCTTTCCGCACTTAATGGTGCATAGGGCACTGAATTGGTACACCAATCGCAGCGTATATTGATCATTTTTGTGACATGAAGGTAAGATGATCAGGCTTACGCTTCAGGTGCCAGTGCAAGGACTATGAAATATTCTAGTGTAAAAACACTCTTTCAAATAATATGTCATATCAACCATGTCGGAATCGAACCCGAGACCACTTGCATGGTAGACAAATACACTGACCATTACACCACGAGGCCGACAAATGTATACAAACTTGGAACTTATATTTCATCAAAACACTAAAATGGTAACGAAAAAGATCCATGATCGATAAAATGAATGATCTCTGAGATGATGATTATTATTTGTAGTGAACATCAATTTCAACTTTGGGACATTATAGTGCTCTGTTAATATTTTTAAGACTATCGTGTAGGACGATGCATTTCTCGGAGTTCAACGTTAAGATCCAGTATCTGGTGTACTAAAAAATCTGATTAACGTCATCCTGAATTGGGTTGTACCGTCAGCAAAAAAGTATATAAATGACGGGATATTAAATTCTAAATGCAATCGGCCCAATGAATCATCTTTGAGGTACTCCGCTAATAACTGTAAGAGTGGCTGAGAGATCCTTCTTAACTCTCACGCAAAATGTTATATGTGTCGAAATTTTTTTAGATCCAATACAAAAGCATTCCACGGATACCAAAATGTTTCAACTTAAGCATAAATCATTTTATTGGTTTACGTTTTATACGGGTCACAATATTTTATTTGCTGGTTTATAATGCTTAACGTCGACCTAACCAAAAATGGATCCCAGTACCTCAAGCATGGTTGGCAAAAGCTTCAACCATTACACTAAGAGTTTGACTTGTTTCCACTCGATTTGTTTTTTAGGATTTTAACCTGCTTTTGAATCTAAAACACTAGTCCGGGACTCTGGTTCTATTTTACTCACATAACGGAATCATAAAGTTACTAGAAAGAAAAGTAAAACATTTTTAATCAATACGAAAGCTTGTTTTACATTTTTTAGCTCTTAATACATTAAAAATATTTAATGGAAACAAAAACTACACAAGTTCCTCTAATGACTTGGTAAACACAAATTAAAATGCAGTATTTAGTTTCTTCCACTTTTATTTATAAATTTGTTTTTACTATTTATTTTACGCATTTAAAAAATACTAAATTTCAAAATAGTAGTATAACACAACATTCAAATTAATTAAATTGAAACCCGTTTTCTCTTTAATTATGTAAAATCATGATTTCCAACCGTCGCTTTTACTTGTAAATAATATAATAATTCGTTCAGTATTCCACCAGTCTAGATTTTGTAAATAAAAGTGGAAATAAACTCAATAAAGTATCTTTCCTAATACGAATACATCTGATTCATTAATAAAATTTAACATAAATCTTATTTAAAACATTTGTTTGCGTTCAATAACACAATGCGCATGTCAATTATTTATATTGACAATCATTGTATTTTTATTACAAGGGGAGCGGAGTAAGTTAGCGTTTCTTTTTCCAAATAATTTATTTGCATACATAAACAGTCTGAAATGAATATCGTCAAAGGAGTTTCTCTGCATGTTTTGTCAGGTTTTATCATATTTTTAGTCATTGAAAGAAACTGGAATTATAAATATAAGATGGTGGAACCTGGACACTTTATTGGAGTCAGGGTGATGTCAATTTACAACTCCTTTCGTCGAGAAAATTGGTATGTAAATGTTGTTAATAAAAATAATATTTCGTTACGATGGTAAAAAATGTGTTTTTTTCACATTTATTCTACATCATGCTTTTGCTACACGTTTTTCCATAAATAATATTATTAAAGAAATTAATTGTCCTTAAGCGTCATTAGCATGGGTTATTCCAGCGAAGACACACTGTTTTGAATATTTCTTAATTACTTTTTTAAAATAAAAAAATTAAGAAACAAATTAAATCAATTATCAAATACTAAATCACTAAATGAATACTTTAGTAGCGTGTAATATAAATAAACAAAGTTTATAGAATGTATTTATTTTCAAGTATTCAAATTGAATATTGTTTCATCCTTGTTTTTAACTATTTAAATAGTTTATTTACTCTTGATGTGAAAAAACAACCTGCGTTAATTGTAAACCAGCGGAATAAATCAATATAAAAATAAATATCGCCTATCGTACTTTTACTCTTTGAGACCGTATGCATGTTCAAATGAAAGCTAACTTTCGATTTTATTTTCCCAATAATAAATTAAATAATAATATCAAGTTTTTTTTTAAATTGCTGATGATCTTTTCTATAGCGTCTATTTTTGTCCGCCTTAAACGGAATTCAAATTTTGACTGTTTGACTCTTATCAAAAGCACCTGATTCCTTCGTTATTATTTGCCAATTTTAGGTCAAATATCGACTGGCCTGAGACGTAACATGTTTAAATTTACGTGTTTTTTTTCAAATGAAATGGATTTTAGTACGAATTTTCAACAAATGTTTATTTCTTATAATAATAAAAAAAATATCACTTGAAATCAGAAATATACATATCAAAACCTTCTTAACTACAGGGGAAAGAAAAACAAAGAACGCTTTCAAATTATCTAATATTAAAAAAAATGAGCAACTACCAGATTAAATTTAGGTCCAGAGGGTTAGTCTTGTAATCGAATCCTGGCAGCGTTAACGTGTTATCAAATATTGAATTTGAAGACGGTTCTAGACTGCAATATTTCATTGTTCTTGCTGGCACCTAAGGCGTAAGACCACCTTATCCTAAATGCAAAAAAAATATTCTAAGAACGCTGCAGTTGAACACCAATGGTGTGCCCTAAGCACCACTGGATGCAAATACGGAAACAATTTAGTACCACAAAGTATACGAAAAAGGAAAAAAGCTCATACTAACTGAATGATAATGATAAAATTTATAAATAAACTTATCAATGAAACTTCTTGGTTTAGTTTTACTTTTTATTATTTTGACCAACGAGCGCTTTCGCCTAAGTAGGCATCTTCAAGACTGGGACTAGGCACCAGTCTTGAAGATGCCTACTTAGGCGAAAGCGCTCGTTGGTCAAAATAATAAAAAGTAAAACTAAACCAAGAAGTTTCATTGATAAGTTTATTTATAAATTTTATCATTATCATTAACTATGGAGTTTTATCAAGAAATATCAACAAAAAACATCAATATTATCATACTAACTGCTTCAGTTATTTCAAAAGCAATTTTAAAATCTTTTACTACTCTTAACAAGTTTGATTTTAATCCAATTCTCTCTTACTTTGTTTAATTATTGTAAGGCCGATTTATGTTTTTCAAGAAACCCACAATATGTTTAAAGATAAAAAAAAAAAAAAGTGTATAACTTAAAGATTATTATTGTGGACCAGAAAAGTTTTCAAGTCAGCATTATAATATTTGCTAAAGATTTGAGACTACAAAACAGCGTGTCTGCCGGCAGATTTGACATTTTAAATCGCTCCGTATCTGGTTATGGTAGAGCAAGTAGGCATATTATTCAACGTGGGGGATTTCGATTTTTTTTACTAGTTATGAGTCCGTGGATAGGAGCCCGAGAATTTGATTAATGTGGCGAGGCGACTTTTAAGCTCTTCATTCGATATCCGAAGATAAAATTATGACCTTCCAACCTGTCGATGTTGTAGTAAGTGCAGCAGTTTTAAATAACATGATCAGCAGAGAATGAACCTCGGCCCTGACTATCAACTTCTGTTTTGAGTTCGGAAAATTTAAGCCGTGTAACAGACAAAATTTTACGAAATCCACGCAAATCTGACCGTAAGATTGCAGCGTCAACTGGCATTAAAAATTCTTCGGTGTTCAAGATTTTGACAAACAATTTGAAACTCCATTCCAAAAAGCTACAAATCACCCAGCAGTTTAAATACAATGATTACATACAGGGGGAAAAACATGCAAGAGTGGTTTTGAAAAAAAATTCAACACGTTTGAACAACATTTTTTTAGTGACGATACCCATTTCTACGTAATAAAGTACGTAATAAACAAAATTTACGCTGTTGGAGCAAGAACAACAAAAAAACACTTCATAGCCTGCTTAGTCTGCATTGACCGCTGTTTAGTGCGGCATTTCCGGACGACGTGTAATTGAGTATTTTTTTTGTAATGGTCAAACAGTGACATCAGAATAGTATTGCCAGATAATGGATACATTTTTTTATACAAGAGCTAAAGCTACATTATGGCTTTAATTGAATAAGCCATTTCTAGCAGGACAGAGCCACGACATATACTTAAACTGCATGCAACTTCAACGACTAAAGTGCTAAACATTTTTTCTGAAATTTTGTAAGTCGCTTTGATGACATAAACTGACTCCGAAAATCATCTAATCTACGGTATACAGCGATTCGCGTTCAACAATAAGCGCCCAGAGAAAAATATCCGACCAGAGATTGCAGCTATCTGTCTATATCTCCGCGAGAGAATTTTTGCCAATATGAAGTCTCAATTGCGAAAGTGTAATAAAACGAACAACATTTGGGTCAAGTCATTTTTATTCAGCATAATTTCTTATTATGAAAATAAATTCATTTACATTAAAAATATTATAAGAAGAATTTCTATTATTTTATCAAGAAACAAATCTTTTGGCAAACACTCTGTACTATATTAAAAATAAACTTACAATTTGAAAAGAGTAGTATTTTAAAAAACAGACTGAGAGTAATAAAATTTATTTATCTGTAGTATAACTTTGTAAAGCGCCATCGGTGCGATAGAGGAGAAATGTCTCTGAGCAAAATTTGTAAGGGTTATGGGTATGACATAATGAGGTATTATATTACAAAAATGGCGCTACATAAGTAATCCATTATAATTATTTTAAAAACATGAGTGAGTTGGGAAAGGTGAATACTGGTTTATAAAACCTTTGAAAATATAAATGAAAAACCTTGTAACTTATACTACTAAAAATGTACACAAAAAAAACATAAAACTTAAAAAGGTTAATAACTTTACCGTGAGTAGGTACCAAATTAGGTAGTATGGAACACCTAGAGCCTTTACATAAAATATAAGGGAATTTCAGCCATAATATTAAAATGCAAGACGCTTTTCCACGTCTCGACAGACCCTTAGGCACAAGGGAGCTCCTGAAAGCCTTACATTTCACAGCCTTCTAAGATAGCCAATTAGTCTTTTGGAACATGTCCAGAGGATATCGTATGCAAAAATTCTTCAAAGCTTTAGCTAAACGGAATATGCTAATACAGATGTAGGGGAGTCTAGAGCCAGACTGTTTTATCTATGACGTGTATTCGAATAAAGACCTTTTCAAATAAATTTGATTTATTTTCAATAAAAAATGAAACGTGTTTTTGGAACAAATATGAAAAAAAAAACGTTTATAATGATATAACTGTTGGAAGTGGTTTATTTTCATTGTCGTAAGAAGACACGTTTTCCATTACTAACCGTATGTTAAAGGTAGTTAGCAAATATTGCGTTGCCTTTAAAAATTCGATATAAAAGAAATACCCGACAAATCACGATGCGCAATGGAACATTCGCGTAAAAATAAGATTTTCATATTTCCTCAACTCTTATTTATTTTAAACTGGTTACCATAAATACAACAATAGCTGTCAGTGTTATTAATAATTATATTTAAATTTCTGAAAATGTAATAAAAAACAAATTTATTATATTCACATTTAACAAATTAGATTGTATTCGCGGATTTTTTTTGCCTCTTCTGTTTTTTACAGTTGCTGTAATTAAAATGTCTTATCACAATAAAAGTCTTCTAGAGAACAAAAGCAAGGAAAACAATTACCCTCGAATTTTAATGCCACCTGGTACACGATTTTAACTTCCCTTTTTTTTTATAGTAAATATTTGCTTCCTTATGATTTTCCCATAAATTTAATTTTAAGGGCCATTTTCAACGAGTTTAAATAACTCACTGTTGGAAAATGGGAATCAAGTTGGCGCTGAGTGGGATTCGAACCACGGGCCTTTGAGCCGTGAGTCCAAAACACTAGCCATGGGACCACAACCCAATTATTTTTTATTCGTCATTTTACGTCATTAAATGAAATTTTGTTATTGTACAATGTGCAGTTCTAAAGAAGTATTAACAAATAACAACAGGAATGGAGAATACCTTAAATAGGGTAATATAGAAGTCTTTACATTTACAGGGCTTATGATCTGTCATTGGCTGATTTAAGTGGCCACTTTACACACTGTGTAACATTCACCATTTCGCCTATGTTTGAACATCCATATTTCTTTAATTCTTCCATTTGTTGATTTTAGTAAAGTCTTTTGTCTACGAACATTTAGACAAACTCAAATATTGTAATAAAGTAATTGATTTTTATTTAATTGACCTTATTCCCAGTTGCAAGAACAGATTTGTTAAATTAATAATCTTAGAATGGCAATTTCTTCCAACCAACCATTAAAATAATTGGTCGAATAAATAAGTGGAAGTTTCCCAAGTATTTTTAATTCGTTACTCATATGTAAATATTTATTTTATCATCAAGAAAATGGAATTCCATCAAGAATTGTCCTAAATAACTTAAATTAAATTAAATACTAGTTTTCTTTCCATAATTCAAGTTACGAAACGAATTCAATATAGTTTATTTTTTTTTAATTTAAAGTAATACAAAACATTTAAATAACTGTATTTGACAACAATATTTCGAGTTTGTCCAAATTTTTGTAGACAAGGACTGGATTCAACTCCCTGGAGAGCTGTTCATATTAACATATTACAACAGAGATGAAGAACATTTAAGAGAAGGTAATATAGAAGTCTAGGCATCTACAGGGCTTATGACCTGACAATGGCCGGCTTAAGTGGCCACTTTACACACTGTGTAACATTCACCATTTTGCCCATATTTAAACATCTATATTCCTTCAACTCTTTCATTTGTTGATGTTTGTGAAGTTAAAGAGCTGAAACCCTTATTTATGCGGGTGAGATTCATCTAATTGAATTATTTCTATATTTAAATTGTTTTTTGGACAAACTCAAAATATTGTAAATAAATTACCTGGTCCATGAAGAAGTATAGAAATTGAAAAAATAATATTTTCAGGCGTTGCCTAGTATGTAGGTAAAATAATTCAATTAGATGAATCTCACCCGCATAAATAAAGGTTTCAGCTCTTTAACTTCACAAACATTAGCAGATGAAAGAATTGAAGGAATATAGATGTTTAAATATGGGCAGAATGGTGAATGTTACACAGTGTGTAAAGTGGCCACTTAAGCCGGCCATTGTCATTGAAACCAGCTATTGACAGGTCATAAGCCCTGTATATGCCTAGACTTCTATATTACCTTCTCTTAAATGTTCTTCATCTCTGTTGTAATATGTTAACTGTAATATGTTAACTGTATTTGTTTATAAATTACCTTAAATCAAAACTATTACTTACTGGAAAAAAGTAATAAAGAGGAATAAAGTAAGGAGAAGAGATTGAGGAAGGAAAAAAATATATGTTTCTTCAGACATAATTTGAACAGAGATACTGTAGTAACATCTTTCATAGTGGATGGGAGATGATTCCTCAATCGAGCAACATAGACATTACTTGAGTTAAAATAGAAAGAGAAATTGTGGATAGGTATTAAGAGGGTGCTTTGAAAATAAAAACGAACAGGTAAACCATAAACTGATAAGCGTTGAAATTTTTCACGCAGGTATATAGAAGCATTAGAACTAGCGCGTTAGAAGAAAAGTACAGTGAAAAGAAACGAGAGGGAGAGGTAGTCTCTAGAGTTTTGTCTAAATTGCGCAATGACGAACAAACATCTATTAATTAAAATTGTTTATCATAAATTTATATAAATGACATCAGTGAATCTGTAAAATATTGCATAATAAAACTTATGGCAGGTGACGCTCTTGTTTACATATCAGGACATAATTATGATACAGGAATTAAAGCAACAATTTAAATTTAGGAAATATTTCAAAATTATTAAAAGCAAATGAATAAAAAATTACTTTTGGATAAACAAAATTTATGAATAATTTAATATTAGGAGAAAAATACCCCAAGGATACAATATTACTTTAAAGCCATAAATTATGCTGATAAAATAAAGTATCTGGTGTTTATTCTGTAGAAAAAAAAAGGATTTAGATAAAAAATTTAATTCTAAAACCCATTCTTAATACGTAAAAAAAACTACATCATTCTACAAGGGATAAAAACTGTATTACGAGTTACCTGAAGAAATAAAAAAGATAGAAAGCCTTAAAGTATTTGAAATCAAATTGAAAAAGTATTAGAAAAAAAATATGTTCTTATTACATAAAATTGTAAGTTAATGGAATGTTTATATTAGTTCTTAAAATGGTTCAGAACTAATTTAATCAAATATAATTAAATAAATGTCTGAAAAACATTGTTCATTTTAGTTTAGTTAGTGACTGTCTAGTTTGCTTGAAAATTATAACAATCTACGAGTGAATTGTTGGCAGACACATTGAAATTCAGCAGCAGATTCAGAAAGGAGAACTTTTCTTAAATTACATATTGAGAACAGATATATTGTCTAAGTTTACATTTACAAACTATAAAGTTAGTGGAACTGTTAGATAAAACCCAAAGAAGTCTGTTGAGGTAAACACAAGAATACAACCAAACTCGTAAATTCTCTTTTCTTCAACTCTCAATGATAAAATTATTCCAAAACTTTGCCAATGTTCAATGCACTATTGAAATGCTATCAAAGGAATGAATTTGCATCTGAATAAACTTTCATTACTATCACAAGCGTAACTTAGGGCTGTTTTGAGCAAACTTAATTAATTAATTAAGTTTAGTTACAGTAACGAATAATAACCTACCCACCATAACTCAAAGCGTAATAAGTAATTGTAAAATAAGTTATCTTTAATGTTGTTCCTGTTAAAAGGAGGCATGGTCTTATTTTTCATAATACAAACGTATTCTCGTATTTTTTCCTGGATAATGGCACTTAAGGAACCATTTTTATACACACACTTATCCCAAATTGGCGTGTTTTGATAATTGTTTTTTTTTTTCATTGATAAATTGTCCTTAATTGGAGTTAAAACAATCCAAAAGCATCTTATTTGATTTGCCATCTTTGAAAGTACGGTAAACAAATTTAAAATCTTGTTTTGAAAAAAGCAATACTCACTGATTCAGTAAATTTCTCGCTTATACTTTTTTTTAAAAAAATGTAAATCGGTTCAGTTCTGGGATGCGGAAAATAGGATTTTGTCGATTTTAGTTGGGCATAATAAGACCAACGTGCAGTTGCTTTTTTCACACAGTATTCGGGGAGGCGTTTGCAAGAAAGTGACACAAAAACCATATTAAAATGCCTATTCATCAAACTTCTGTCTCGCCGCATTTCATCTTAATCATAGTCGTGATCCGTGCTTTATATAAATCTGAGGTAAGTATTATAGACAAAATCAAGAAAGGATTTCTTTTTTGGACATGTCGAGCGAATGGACAGCGAAAGAACGGCTAAAATAATTTACGATGCGAATGTTTACTGATGCAGCAAACTAAGAAGACCTAGGAAAACATGACGTGACCAAATCGAATAAATACTTGAAGATGGACATGTCAAAATTGGAATAATTGGCGCGCGTATTCATGTATGTACATACGTAATTCATACGTCTTTTTATGAAGACGTATAGACGTACAAATGTAGAGGAAGCCAGGCATGTATGCAAAGACAGAGTGATGTGGCGTTCTATTTTCTCTGCCTATCCCGAGGGGAAAACGGCGTGATGGTTGGTTTGCTTGTTTTAATACTATTTTTTAAATGGAAGGTATCAATTATATTATTTACTGTTTCAGCATTTACTTTGAATTTATTTAAAATAAAACAATTTTTAAATTTACCACATAAGAGTTTAATACATTAAAACACTTGTGTGGTAGTTTTTTAATGTATTAAACTCTTGTTTGGTAGATTTACAAAGTGTTTTATTTTAAATAAATTCGGAAGGTATCAATATTATAACTGTATACTTTTATAAGAAAAATAATAACTTATCAATAAAATCTGTCATTACTCGTAAAAGGAAACTTTTACTTGTACTATAAAAAAATATTATTTTACTTAATACATGTTCTGTTAAATTTATATGTGTCCGGGGTATGAAATATACAGTTCTGGTTGTAAAATAATAAAAACCCCGGACGAGTGTTTTCGACTGGGTGGCTTCTCTCAGATAAAATCCTGAACAAGGAAATCAAGCGGAGAAAAGTCCGCGACGTAATGTACTGGTTGGCGCGTTTGCCTACCTTGCGAAGGTCTAAGGTTCGATTGCTCTAGGGGTCCACATAAATATTTGTTTGTAGGGTGGTTTCAAGCTGAAATATCTCACCGTCCCTGAAGTGTTAAGATTGATAAACACAAAACCGTATTCTTCATCCGCCCAGACAGTCAAAATTCAACAAGATCCCTTACCTTCCTGTAATATACGATCAAGATGCGTTGCATTTATTTTACAAATGCAGTGCCTTATGCACAATCAGGAGCGGATAAGCGTTGGATGATAATGATGTTTGTTTTGATTTTCTTTCGGACATCTTCGTTCGAGTTGTTGTAATATTTTATCATACTACTTAACGTAAATGTATTGTAAACAATTTAAATACAATGAATATTATTACCATAGTATTCTCGTTTTAACACCAATTTTATTTCTAGTCGGGCCATGAAGGGGTCATATTTTCCCGCCAAAGCGCATTTATTTCGCAGTCAGTGTTTTAATAAATATATTAAATAAAAATTATAATTCATTCTGCACATCCCTACTTTATCAAAATAACACAAAAAGTAATGCCAATTAATAATTAACCTTTGACAGAGATAATAACTTATGCACATTTTGTTTGTAAAATTATTATTTCATTTTATTTAAAGAAAAATAAATACTTGAGTTCTTATTATTTACTCAAATGTTTAAATTTTCAGACCAGTTCCTGCAAGCCGTAAATAACTTGGATAAATTGAAATCGAGTATACGTAGAGTGGAATTTGAATCTCGGACCTTTGGCCCGTGAATCCACAATTCTACCCCGAGACCACAACCCAGTAATGAAAAAGTACTTATGTTTACTTTTTTGTAGGTTTAAAACAGCTATTCAAATAAAACATATATTATTTGTAAACAGCAGTTTTATTTTGTAACCACGTAGCATGCCAAAAAGTTAGATAGGAACTCATGTTAGCCCTTTGAGGAATCGTCGTGTCAGTTCGCATAACAGACATGATAAATAAAATTGTATATGTCAAAGAGTTCTAATACGGACAAAGCAAATCAAATGTCTACTTGGGAACATATGTACAATAAATAAAACGTGTGTAGTTACTTGAATTTTGTTTGCCCTCTTTCACAATAGTACCTGCTCGATTGCGAAATAGTCTACCCACTAATGTATGAGACGTTCCTTCATTATTTACATTTAAAATTAAGATTGAAATGTCACTATCGAAATATATGAGATTTTCATTTCTGTTTCTTATTTTCATTGCATTCTCTTTCCTCACTCTGTTCATAGCATAGTGTAGATTTTTTTCGATGTTCATTTCTATAAAAAAATCATTATTCCATGTTCGCTCTCTACTTGGACCATATGGTGTCCACAAAGATTCTCCAAGCATCTCTGTCGGCTGCCAGCTCTTGTGCATTCTGCCAAGTCAGATTTGTGTCCCGTATTTCTGACACGAACTGCCGACAAACAGTCAGCAGTAGACGTCCAGGACGTCGATAACCTGATGCCTTGTAAAGTAGTCAAGCGTGCTTAAGGCTCTCAGGAGGCATCCGCAGTATATGGCCTAGCCAACCGTATTGCCTCCGCTTGATGACAGTTGTCACCGGAGTTTGCTGCGTCCATTCTTTTACTATCCTCACAAAGTCAAGCCACCGCACACTCAAGATTCTTCTGAGACACCTAATCTCTAAACTCAGAATTTTGATGCTTTGAGCCCAAGTGAGGTACAATCATTTGCATCCAAAGAGGAGAATAGATGTTATGCAGGCGTTATAAAGGCGACATTCCGTTTTCACTGAGTAAATATCCAATCTCCTGACAGCCTTTATACTATTGAATGTGACGCTTGCTATTCCTAGCCGCACTCCCAGTTCTTTTTGGAAGTTGCTATTTTCCGTAACATATACTCCCAGGTATTTCAAACTCTCGACCCTTTCGACGACTTGGTTTGACATAGTCAAGGGATTTTGGGCATCAAAACATGAAGTGCAACACAGTACATGGGTTTTCGCTGTATTGATTTTTAAACCCATGCATGCGGAGTACCTTTTTAGGCTATCTACAGTAACTTGAAGACCCCTGAGTGAATCGTAAATTATAACCACATCATTGGCATACTCTAGGTCGCAGAGTTTTCGGAAGGAGTAGATGGATATTTCTCGGTCTAGTGGAACTGACTTCTTTAAGATGAAGTCTATGAGGGTAATTAAAAGAAACGGTGCAAGGACGCAACCTTGACGAACTCCGGTGGTGACCTCAAACCAAAATATGTGACAACATCTTTGATTCTGATTCGGCATTCGCTATTTGAGTAAAAATAAATATTTAAAAAAAAGTATTTAAAAATATATAAATACGTTCAATTTTATTGTAAAAATATAAGCTTCTGTATTAATATACCTAATACATGTTTATGAAACATGAAACTAAATAATTTAAAAAATCACATTAAAGCAATATGCTCCACGTTTATATGTAGATATTTTTTTTACATTGAATACTCGTATATAAAGTGTTAAATAAATAATTGAAATTTGGCTACATAATGTTTCCTTCAGTCCTATATTTATTTTTTATCAAACGCTTGCACGATGCAAATACCACAAATCTAGGAAAATAAATTATGTAAAAAAATTAAAAAGATTTTACAATAGTCTAAAAATTAAAAATTAACGTCCAGACATTATTGATATGTCATTGGGTGGTTAAAGTGATGACTCTACAAACTGTGTAACATTCATCATTTTTCCATGTTTTAAAATTCATACACCCCCTATTCATCAACTATTTAATTTTCTTGAATTTAAAAAGCTGAAAGTTTTGTTTAATATAAGTAAAATGAAAAAGTTAAGTGCTAAGGAAAATTGGATGCAAAACATGTTCCCTTGCACTTAGTAAAAGTTAGAGCATTTAATTTTAAGGCGAAATTTTTCATAAAAATAAACTAACTTAAATTACATCACAAGTCGCAAAATGAAAGAGGGTCCCGATAAATTTCCGGTTTCCGAGAAACCAATCACCAATCAAGACTTATAACGGAAGAGAACTATTGACTTCACGCGCGGACTAATTTTAAAGGAAATAATTAAAAAATCGAAGCGATGATAAATATTACGATACAAGCGATGATAAATGCTACTTTACAAACTGTGTAACATTCGCCATTCTGCCCATGTTTAAACATCCACATTTCCTCAACTCTTCATTTTGTTGACTTGTGTGAAGTGTGTCATAAGCCCTGTAAATGCCTAGACTTCCATATTCCTTTTTTAAAAATATTTTCTCTCTCTATTTGCAACAAAAGTAGATCTAAATAACTCCCTAGGGAGGATCCCAGCTGTCTGCAAACGTTTTGACATACTTAAAACATTGTTGAGTTAACGATCTAGTAAACGAAGAAGAATAAAAATTGGAAAATTGTTTACAGGCGTTGCCTAGTGGATTAATTGGTTCAGCAGGATGAATCTCCCCCACATGATAAAGGTTTCAGCTCTTTTACTTTACAAAAGTCAACAGATGGAAGATTTGAGGAAATTTGGCTATTTAAACGTGGGCAAAATGGTGAATATTACACAATAAGTGAAGTAGCCACTTAATTTTTTATTTTGCACCACAACAGGCCAGGAGGCCCAATTACAGTGGTGAATTACATCACAGAATACCCAGGCTTGAGAAAAACCCCATTTTAATTTTTGTGTTCTCACCGGGAATCGAACCCGGAACCTTTCGTGCGTGAGTCAAGCGTCTTGACCACTACACTACAGAGGCCGCTAAATGAATATACCCATATAACTTTATTTTTTTTTTATTGTAAAATTTCATTGATAAACCCTTACGGGTTACATACATTTAACAAAATATTTTTACAATGTTTGAGTATGTCCAAATGCTTGCAGACTGGCTGGATTTCCTCCCTAGGGAGTTATTCATATTCAAATTTATTTCAACAGAAAGTTATTCAACAAAGAGTATTGAATTTTACACAGTGTGTAAAGTGGCCGCTTAAATCAGCCATTGACAGGTCATCAGCTCTGTAAATATCTAGACTTCCAACAACCCCTCTCAAAAATGTTTTTCCTCTCTGTTGCAACAAATTAAGATCTAAATATCTCTAAATATATATATGGAGGAAATCAAAACATTGTTGAAAAATACTGATTTCTAGAATATAACATCATATCAACAATGTAATCAACAAAGTGGCGACATTATCGATTTTTAAAAAAATCAAAAACCTTGTTCCAAAAACGGAAAAAAATCTAATGTACGAGGCCTATGTAAAAACTAAAATATGTTATATGCAACTAGTATGAGGAACAGGAAATCAAAATGACATAAAAGGACTACAAAAAAAAATAAAAAAATAAAGTTAGTATACGACCTACCTTATCTAACAGCAACTAAAGAACTTTTTACCAAATTTGTAAACTCGAATCCTTAAAATTTATTCATAAATTAGCCACTGATGTAATTGTAGATGAAGAACTAAAACTTGAAATTTTTTTTAGCAAACATAGGCACAATACGAGAATATCAAATAAATATCATATACAACCTTCTAAAACGAGACAAGGACAAACATACTAAACCATGGACTGAAATTATACAAAAAATTACCATTCAAAACTAAGCAAAAGACTCAGACAACCTTTACATAAGATGTTGAATATTTTATCATTAACAGTAGTATGTGACAACATTATTTTTTGGTATGTGTATTTTTGTACATACACAAATCTGGATTTCTCCCGAGGGGGAGTAGGTATATATATTTACTAGTACTTAATTTAACTCGGAAGAGTCTTAAATACATAAAATAAAGTAATATGCTAATTGAAAATACTTAACTTCAATATCAATACATAGATGGTGCTCCAACACGCTAGTGAATGGTTTCTCATTTAATAAGATATATACAAGAATCAAAATGGTACCTGTGTCGATATTCGCTTCAGGAATTTAACTGACGATGAGGTAGTAACCTTGAAACCGGTCGAAGTGTAATTTAAAAAATTAAGGGGTTTATACAAATTTATAAACAAATAAGTGTAAAATGTCATACCACAAAGTGAGAAATGTTTTTGATAACAATAATATATATTATTTTCATTTAATTTTAATAAATAAAGGCTTTTTCGATTTCGATAAGAATGGTCTGTTGGACAAAAACGAACTAAAGCGGCAATGTGTCTTAAGAAATTATCACATTCGGATTTTTTTATTATTTCGACGAATAAAATGTTTGTTCCATTTTCAACGCATTGTCTGAAAGTAATAGCTTCAAGTTAAGTGTAAAACTAGGCAAAGGGATGTATTTGTATACACAATGTGCGTATGTAAGGCAAATCTTGCTTCTTCTGTGGAAATACAAGGATAAGCACTATACTGCTGGAGGCTTTACTGCCGACATGCACTCGGAGCCAGGAAATGTCGGGGGAAGTTGAATCTCTTACAAGCCGGAGGAAGGGGATGCTGAATTATTTTGGCCCCGAATTTCGAGAACCCTTCTACCTTGCTTAATGATACGAAAATTATCTTCTTCACTTTAGATAATTAATTTTAACAAAACATCGAATCGTGTTGTAGCCTAAGTGGATTTCGAAAATCATAAAAATTTAGTAATCGATTGAAGCGAGTTGTTAAAATATTACAACTAAGATGGAGAGCGTTTAAAAAAAGGTATTTGGAAACATGGGCATTTACAAGGTTTGTGACTTGGTTTAACTGGCCACTTTACACACCGTACCGTGCAACCGCTGATCCGACAAGATAAAAATTGAATGAAATATTTTCAGTCGTTGTTCAGTAGGTGTAATAATTAATCATAATTACTCTATCATTTTTTCCGCATCTCATGGTGCGTAGAGCACCGAAATTGTATTTTTTCACCAATCTTATGCTTCAGGTACCAGTTCAAGGACCATGAAATATTCTACAGTAAAATCACTTTTTAAAAATAAATATTTCATGCCAACTATGTCAGGAATCGAACCCAAGACATCTTACATGGTAAGCAAATGCGCTGAAGTGGCCACTTAAACTGTCCAATGACAGATAAGCCCTGTAAATGCCTAGACTTCCATAAAATATTCTTCATGTCTGTTGTATTATATTTATATTGATAACTCCCATCGGGGTTGAATCCAGTTCTTGTCTACAAAAACTTGGATAGACTCAAAATTTATTTGAAAATAATTGTCCTGTGACAGGCACCGTAGCGAAGTTGGTTAAACGGCCAAACTATGAAACTGGCGTTGCTGGTTCTATTGTTAGAAAAATACCAACAAAGATTTTTTCTCAATTGACCTGGGTTTTGTGGTGCATTATTGATTATTTCCTTTCAAATCATTTATTTTCCACCTGCTGACAACTCTCTAGAATAGAGGTTTAGCGGGTTATTCCTTTTTTATTTTATTTTTAAAAACATTTCTATGTTTAAAATAATAATTTTCTCTATTACATAATATCGTCGACCTTTAATCTCTTACCACTTGGGTTTTTTTCGGTTTCGGAGACTTCAATTTTCTTACTAAAAAAATTGTAGCGTAAAATTAATCGGGCCACATATAGACTTACACGCGTGACATTCTCACGCGATAGTTTTCTTAAGAATGGAGAAAAAATACATCTTCAATCCAGATATGGCTCTGTATGCGGTAAAAGGTTAATTTTTGATTATAAATTCTGATTCAGGTCAAAGAAATATTGAAATAAAATATTTCGATTCAAACGTTTTATAATATAAACAAACAAAAAATATACAAGAAAGTATATTGAAAAAACAATAACTTTAAAAATCGTACAAAAAAAAAATATTACCAAAAATTTCTGGTTTTACTGTATTAAAATTTATATCAGATTGGTTGATATATTTATTTATTTAATTTTACTATTTTTTCACGCACATAAGACTTTTACATATATAAGAGTTATATAAAACAGGAGTAAGTGAACAACATAAAATTTTAAATAAATAATATTAAGAAAATAAGATAGAACAGTGTTCAGAAACATAAATAGTGAAAAAAGGATAACGGAGCTTTAAAAGAAAAAATTGTAAAATATATCAAAAATACAAATTTAGATTGGAACAAATAAAATATAAACATACATAGCCTATGTAAAGAAATACAGTTTAAAAGTTTAAAGCAGCTAGGGTACATAATATTATTTACTTGTCTCATGTCAAAGACATCGATGTTGTTAGCATATTGGTTCGCAAGTACATGCATTTGTTATTATTACTACTACGAGACTTTATTAATAATCTAGTAAAATTATATTCGATTGTATCAATTGCATCTATCTTAATCTAAATTTTATTAAAATTAATCTTATATTAATTCTAATAAACTGCTTTAATAACATATAATGAAAACTAAATTTTGGTGTGAATATTTTTTTTTTATTTTTCTTTTGTGACTATTAGGGTTCACATATAATTGGTGAAAGATGTGCAGTGTTATAATTTGTTATTTTATAAACTGTATTTATATTGTGATATCTTTTACTGTTTGTGAACTGAAAATAAATAAATAAATCCGTACTACTGGTGAATTCGCGTTGTAATTGGTCGATGATGGACCGCAGTAGAGTAGAGTATTACATAGGGTAACTCAACCAGGCACTCGCACACCAATAACATTTATGAGTTGACAATAATCGAACATTGATGATATTATTTGTAACAAAAAAAGCAAGTCATTTAATTTTCGTATGATTACTTGAATGTGCATTTCTTATGTTTATATATTTGAATAATAATTTAAGCATGTGTAATTTATACATTTAATCAGGATATTCAGTTTAAAATTGATAAAACGCAAAAAATTATACTGAACTCTTTCGATGTCCTTAACACGAACCCTGTAATATGGTGATCGTATAACTAATATTCGAGTTGGCTTCGCACTAAGGCAATATACAATGTTTTGATTATTTTTTTAGACCCGAAATAAATCAATGAAATAAATATTTATTTCTTTTATTTTAATTATTTGCTGTCAATTCTTTACAGGATTCCACTGTAATGATGTAATAACTAATATTTACATATAAGTTACTTGTTAAAAATACTTAACTTACTTTCAATTAGCTCTTTCACCCTCTAATCAGCATCTTTGGACTGGTAAACACTAAACAGCGGAAGTTTAATTGATATAAAACTAAATATTATCCAAAGTGTAGTTAAATTTAAAAACAAGTTTAAAGAGATACAAAACATAATATTTCAATGAAACAGAGTGGGAACATGAGTTGGCGGTGTACTTACTTTAAGAGAGGCGGCCTCCGTGATGTAGTGGTCAAAATGCTTGACTCACACACGGAAGGTTCCGGGTTCGATTCCCGGAGAGAACACAAAAAAATATATTATGATTTTTCTCAAGCCTGGGTGTTCTGTGATGTAATTCACCACTGTAATTGGGCCTCCTGGCCTGTTGTGGTGCAAAAAAAAAACTAAATATTTTCCAAAGTGTAGTTAAATTTAAAAACAATTTTAAAGGGATACAAAACATAATATTTTAATGGAGCAGAGTGGGATAAATTATTGAAACATGTGTTGGCGGTGTACTTACTGTAAGAGAGGATTCTATTCTATGAAAATATTTATTGTTTTATTACAAAGTACAGGGTCCAACTACAATGCCCATTAGAGGGTAAAAGCGCTAATTGGTCGAACAAATAAGCAGAAGTGTACCAATTATTTTTAATTAGTAACTTATATGTAAATATAAGTGATTACATCAATAAAATATATTTAATTTTTCACAAAATTTACAACGGTTAATTTTAAAAGAACTAAGTTTAACAACTTTCTTCTGTTCGTAATTTTAATAAGGTCAAATAAAGAAAATAATGAATTTTACAATTGTAAAAAGGGCGCTATCGATAAGTTTAAAAGGGATGAAATTGTCAATTATTTTGTGGAATGATAGGATTTTTTTTATTTTCTTCCATCAAGTTAATAGCTCGCGTGCACTCTAGCCCCAACACGACAATACCCACCCTAAAGTACCCTGCATTACCCTAAAACCGTAGCATAATATTTCACACATAAAAATAAAAATTTGCCCCATAGAAGTAATTTTGAGATCTAATATTTGTATATGGCCCAACACCGCGCGGCGCCTACTTTTACTTTACTTTTCACGTTGGGGCGAAACCCACCCTTATGTGAAAGAGGGTGAGACTAAGTAAAATAAACTGATCCCATAAAGAAAGAATGAGGTCTATTTCACAAGGAGAATGCATCCCAAATACAAGCTATTGAAAGCCATATATTTTATGCGCGTTTACAAGAAAATGCGTTTTAACGCCAGTAATGGGAAAACGTAATAAGTCACTGCACCTATCCATATTGAACATTATATAAAAATATTTCAGTAATGGTCAAAAATCACCTGTCTTCAAAATTTTCTAAATATTTTTCATTTCTAGATGAAATAGAATATACTTACAGGTCTGGGTGTAAAACAAAACCAAATACCTGGATAGCTAGTACAGATGAAAAACAAAATGAAACAGTTATTATTAAGAAACAGATAAAAACAGTTTTACGCAAAAAATAAACTGTTTATGTTAAGAAAAACTTAATTTTATTTTGTTTAAGGAGTTACAGTCATAAGCAAATAGCCATTTGAAAAAGGGAGGGGGGGTACGGTTTGCTCGCACTGCTCTAAACTGTCGTTACAATTAACAGTTTAATATATTTTTGAAAAACTGTTTCAGTAGTTTATGAAACTGATGTGAAACAGTAACTGTTACTGCTACTTTTTAAAAAAATAACCAAAACCCCCATCTCTAATAGCTACTACAGTCCTTATCTTTAAGTTATGAAGTTTAAATGAAATTGGAATGTACTTTCCGATGCGAGTATAAATGACTGTCAACATTTATTGGTGATAAGTCCGTCTTGTGATTAATATTTATATTTACAGACAAAACTCGAGACAGGTCATACGTCCTGTCAATGCCTCGACTTCCATATTCCCTTGTCAAAAATGTTTTCCCTCTCTGTTGCAACAAATTTAGTTCTTATAGTTTATCAACAACATTTAAGGTTTGTCCAAATTTTTGTAGACAAGGACTGGATTAAACTCTCTGGGAGCTGTTTATATTAACATATTACAGCAGAGATGAAGAACATTTAAGAGAAGTTAATATAGAAGTCTAGGCATCTACAAATGTTATTTTTTTCAATTTCTATACTTCAATTTCTATAAGTTTACTTAAGATTTTCAGGCGTTGCCTAGTGTGTAGGTGAAATAATTCAATTAGATGAATCTCACCCGCATAAATAAAGGTTTCAGTTATGTCACTTTACAAACATCAATAGATGAAAGAGTTGAAGAAATATAGATGTTCAAATATGGGCAGAATGGTGAATGTTACACAGTGTGTAAAGTGGCTTCTTAAATCAGCCATTGACAGGTCATAAGCCCTGTAGATGCCTAGACTTCTATATTACCTTCTCTTAAATGTTCTTAATTTCTGTTGTAATTTGTTCTTATAGTTTACCCAAATATTTTAATTTTAGTGGCCATTTTCAACGAGGTGTAAATAACGCACCATTGAAAAATGGAAATCAAGTTGGAGTAGAATGCGGTTTGAGCCTCGGACCTCTGATCCGTGAGTCCGCAAGACTAGCCACGGAACCACAACCTGAATCACGCTTAAAATACATCGGAAAAAATACCTCAGAAAAGATCAAACAATTTGGCCTAAACGTGTTCTTTGTGCTGTTTTGCTTAACGCTATTCACTTCCATATGTGAAGTCCCGGATGCGATTTGACTTAGTTCATTAAAAAATGGCAATCTTAAATCTCTACAACACATACAGGCACAATTGAAATAAAATAAAAATATTAAAATTAAAGCTTGGACAAGAAATTCAATAATAATAACTAACTCAAGACAAGATGTGGTATACGTATCTTAGTGATTATTTAAATCTAGAAAGACTTACACCAAAAAAGTCCAGATCTTGTCTCGAGCTTACATTGCGACACAATCGAGTCATCGGTGCATGCAAGCCATAGTTTATACTGGGCTGATTTGATTTGATTTTGTCGATTTTATGTTTTTTTAAAGTATTTCATGATTACTAAATAAGTAGATACACGAAATATTACTATCCTTAATCAGTGTTCAATACATCATTTGGTGCAAATATTGTAAAAGATTAAGATAGATTACCGGATTTTTTTTCTTGAAATAATCGTTGATTCAATACGGCTAATTAAAGTTAATTAATATGTCAATTTTACCAAGAAAATCCAAATGAAAATTGAATTCGTCGAGATGTAAAATAAGGTAAATATTTGCAAGTACGAACAAACTTGCAGTGCTGAGACAGAAATCAACACAAAACTTATAACTTAAGATAGTTTGTTGACTTTTATCCCTGTTGTTCAAAGTATAGTGTGGTAGGAAATTATTACGGTTAGAACACACATTTATTTCAATCTTTATATACGTATAATTCCTCTGTAAGTGTGATGTCACTGAACTTCTTCTAAACGGCTTAACCGATTTACGTGCGGTTACATATTTAAATCTTTAATCTAATATGTTAAAGAGATGTAAGGAGCATAACTGTTTTATTCATCTATTTACCAAGGTTGCATTCTAGGAGAATGCATTTACAAAAAAATGGAAAGATGTTTTTTGTGGATCTCAATCAGATTCTTTCCTTGAATTCCTTATAATTTCTACCCATTTATTTCTTTATACTAGATTTTTAGTAAGATTAAATTCAAAACATTTTTAAAAATCGTATTCTTACATAAGTACACCTCTCTGTTGGTGAGAAGACCGAAGTTTGACTTTTGCAAAAAGAATGCCATATTAAAAAAATATATTTTATGTTTTGGAATTCAACCATAAACAAGTACCAAGGTACCTACTTGAATTCAATATTTGAATATTAACACTTTTTAGTTCTGGAATTTAATCACAAACAAGTATCTAGGTACCTACTTATCAATGAAAAGTCTTTTGTCAACGTTCGGGCAGGACAACGTCTGTCGGGTCTGCTTGTTTGTTATAAACATAAACTACTGATTTTTATTCCAATGACCTCATGAGGCTGAGAGTAACGTGTAGATGGAATTACATAATTAATACGACAAAACCATTGTTTCACTCAAAACTTTCACTAAAATTTAAAACCAAATTGAAATCAATTTTATCGGCCTCGGGGTGTAATGGTCAGCGCGTTTGCCTGCCATGCAAGAGGTCTCGGGATCGATTCCCGACATGGTTGATATGAAATATTTATTTAAAAGGGTTTTTTCACACTAGAATATTTTATTATTCCTGGACTGGTGCCTGAAGCGTAAGACTGATCATCTTACCTTCATGTTACAAAAAATATTAAGATGCGCTGCGATTGGTGTCCTAATTCAGTGCCATATGCACCATTAGGTGCGGAAAGGGAATGATGATGATGAATATTTAAAGCATTAACTTTGTTGTCAAACATTTTACTGAATGTAATGAATTATTTGTGTATAACCACTTACCGACTTTTCTATATCTATAATGTTGTTTGAGAAACAGTTAAAATGCATGTCGTGTTGGTTTTATATTTTTGTAGAACAACTATGGTGAGGGTGTATAGTGGGTTTTGCATGTTGGTTAAATTGGTGTCCTGACGAAGAGGCGGGTACTTATAGAAACTGGTAGACATAAAAAAAGTCAGTAAGATATAATCAATATTTATATAATCTCTGTGTTTAGTGCTTTTGAGGTATTAAGATAAGTTCGCTTTTTTTAAAATATGTTTTATCACAATTTTGAAGTGAATAACTGATCGAAAGTGTAAATTTTTTGACACAAGTGTGCATATCAATGTAATTCGTGATACGCCTATTTGGTTTCCATTAAAAGTAAGAAAATCGTTATTTCAGCGTTACAAGATATTCATACCACTACTACCATCACGCTATTTCCTCTTACAAGATGGTCTGCCACACACGTATATCCTGGCATACATTTTCAACATCTTCATCATTCATACATCTCGTCGTACATGCCTTTCGGTTCTGCCAGCTTTTGACATGACCAGACTTACGATTTTGGTTTTTCTGATCATGCCACGTCTCTCTTGGTCGTCCTCGTCTCATGTTACCGTTATATAGGTACTTGTTTTACCATTCTTTCATCGTTCATTCGTTCTACATGATCGAACCATCTCAGAGATCCTTTCTTAATCTTATCAATTATACCTGACTCAGATTTACACTCTCGCCTGATTTCTTCATTTGTAACCCTGTCATACATTGATTTCCCACACATTCGTCTAAAAGATCGCATTTCAACCACTTTTACTCGGTTTTTCATCCTCTGCCAGTTCCATGTTTCGCTTCCATACATAAGTGTTAGGACTAAAACTTCGTTGTGCACTTCCAGTTTAGCATCAATTGACATATTTTTATTAGCAATTACTGTGCTTAGTGCGCCGTTCGTTTTGTTGCCCGCATTCACTCTTCTTTCAAAATCTTTTTCTACTCTTTTATCTCTTGAAAACATACTTTCCAGATACACAAAGTTTTCTACTTCATCAAGACATTCGTCGTTTACATTTATTATACAGTCAGTAATCTCACTTCCCCTTTCAAAAACCATCACTTTTGACTTACTTTCGTTCATCGCCAATTTGCTCTCCAGGCATATATCATACATTCTAGAGACTATTTGTTGCAAATCTTTTTTTTCAGCTTGCCGCAAGAACTGCATCATCAGCGTTCAACAATCAGCTTATTGAAAAATTATACATTTTTACTCCAATACCTATACATTCTATCTCTTTTATACAGTTGTCCGTCTATAGATAAAACAATGTATACCTTATTAGCCTTATTATAGACACTATACGCACCGGGTACGTAGGTGCATAAAATTATAAAATGACTAAACTGTAAAAAAGCTCAACACATCTTTAGAACTTTCGATACAACTTTCGAACTTTTTTATTTTGTAGTTTTATATAACTAGCCCTGAACTTAACAACATTAAATTCCAAAGAAGTATAAACCACGGCATTCAATTCAATTCAATTCATTTATTTTAAATATAACATATACATTACAAACATATATTCAATACGTATATATTATAAAAAAGAAAAAAAAAACACGAATGAGACTCATGTCAAAGTAGTAGGAGAATCTTGTTCCGGAAAACCCCTTCGGATACATGGAACAGATCAATATCCAGAGCGATGTTGTTCAGCATAGCGGTAACCCTTCCAACAGGCATAATCATCGGCAGGTTGATCCTGAATATTGGAATATGAAACAATCAGTCAATGAATGCTAATACTGAAAGAAACCACACAAAAAAATACTTTTTAAATACGCGTCACCATTTATTGTGGACAACAAGGCCAGCAATCATAAACATAATAATTCTATCAATATAAATTAAAACGTACATTTGGTCATTTGAAGCATGTCAATTGATCATTCATTTACAAATAAATATGTAGGTTATTGTTAAAAAGCAAATAACTAATTTCTGAAATTTTTTTTTTGTTCACAATGTTCACAATCAGTGTATTATAGAAAAAAAAACCGTTCATTTTTTTCACGTATTTTTTATTTATTTCTTTTAGTTGGTTAATACAACATTAATACATAAAATATTGTCTACATTTTTAAAAAAGAATATTAAATATTAATAACAAATTGATATTGTAACGAGATTGCGTTCTACCTTTGTTGTGGCGACTGGTAGACATAATATTTTTTTTAATTCGCCGATCATCAGACTACACCGGCTCGAAAAACAAACATGCAAAAATTTATATGTTTTGTTTTCCATCGTCAGTTTTAAGAGTAAAAATTCGTATGGCGATAAAATCATCATTTAAATACGGTGAAAATCACTCCAACAACTTTTTATATTTTGCTTATTTACACCTAAATAATACAGACTGAATTTTTTTTTCCTCTTCAAATTGTTAAATTTTTTAACATTTTTGATTATGTACCTACCAGAGGAAAATACTCCTTATTATTACAACTGGAAAAAATTATTACAACTGGATTACACGAGATTACTCTGCTGAAGAAAAAAACATGAATTCACGTACGTCTTAAACCTAAAATTTTAGAATCTTGTTCAAAAAATTACACTTGCGATTACAGTAAAATCTTGCAGCTTTCATTAATGCAATTTAGTATTTCAATACTTCTTCATAAAAGCTATTGGCAGCCTTCGTAGTGTAGTGGTCAAGACACTTGACTCACTCACGGAAGGTTCCGGGTTCGATTCCCGGTGAGAACGGAAAAAAATCAATGTGATTTTTCTCAAGCCTGGGTGTTTTGTGATGTAATTCACTACTCTTATTTTGGGCTTCCTAGCCTGTTGTGGTGCAAAAAAAATATTCGTTAAAACAAATCAATTTGACTTATGACAGTCTAATGGAGGTGACATTTTTTAAAATCAAATGTCTGTGCTACATTAGAAAATATTTTTACTGAAACTATTAGCCGCTAGTTATGGATTATTTATCAAATATAAAATAGACTTGTTTTTTATGTGCCATACTACCACTATGGACATTTTATCAGAATGTTCGTAGCTGAACAATTTAAAAACTCACCGCTCGCAACTGGTCCCTACCTACTTATATAAAGTATAGTATCTTTAAACCTAAAAAAAAAACAAATAGTCAATTGATGTTTTATTCTTGTTTGTATTGTTGTTTATTATACAAGTACCTACATATTAACTTATTATACAATAAAACAGACAAAAACACTTCCTTTCAAGGTAATGCCACTGCATTATATCACCAAGACTATTTTAAACATCATAAAATTTTCGGGTCACACAAATTTAAAATACACATTTAATCGTGATATTTATAATATCAACACACGAAATTGAAAAAAAAAATATGGATCTCAATTTCTTTCAACGAAGTTTGGCAAAAAGCCTCTGGAAAATACTGGCCATTCCCAATTTAATAAACCGTCCGATGAACTAAAAAACAAAAAGTCAAATGGCAATTCTAAAAGTGTCGCAATTAAAACACATTACTTAAATATTGATGATAATAATAGTTAATAATGTTATTTATAGAGATACTGTATAATACTGTGTTTGATATTTCTTATGTTGTTTTCTTACTGTTTTGAATTGTATCAACAGATATTATGTATTGTCACAAAAAAAAAATGTCTTTTTATATATGGTCCCAAATTAGTTCTTATTTATTTTTATAACTTCTAGGAATATAACATATTGCTCGTGTATTATATGCTTTACTGATAATAAAAAAAATAAAAAAAACATTTAATTTTAAATTTACATATGTCATGGAAAAGCCTTCTGGGTCTATATTTATTTATTTATTATATATTCGGCCTAAGCCAATTTCAACGGTTACATGAAGAAACATAAAATGCAAGAAACTAAACAAAAAGAACATAAAACTATTAAGCAAAGACAAACAAGGGCAAGACAATAATTGTATACAATATATTCATAAAAACGAAAGACCGATATAAACGATATAAATAATAAATAACACCAAACATGACATAGAAATTTAAAATCAATTACATTTTCTTATTTCTTCACATCAAGTTCGTATAATTATTTTGTGGCAACAACACAATTAAATTCGACAATAAAATATTTTAATATCCTTATCAGTTCATTTTTTTATCGTGATACATGAAAATCTACCTCTAGGGATTTGATTGCATAAATTGTAACTTCATTTTATTTGGCGAGTATATTTTCTCAAGTGTAGTCTGTACCTACCCTTCGTATAATAATATCTGGCGGGCATCTAAACTAATACATTAGCCTAATATAATTCATCTAGCAGCACCCCTTGGCTTACTGCCAAGTACTTGTCTCATATTTATACCCCGCGGTGACAGGGGGTTGGAAATTTGCACAAGCTTAAAAAATATCTCGAGGTTGTCTCGGGAAAATATTATGCGTTTACTTTGGCAAATAATTTCGTTAGTCAGTCAAACGAAATGTCAACAAGAAATTAGAAATTTGCGTGTAAATTCAGTAAAATACACACGTTAAAATCTCTCATTAATTTGAATACTCGAATAATGAGTTGCTACGAAATTGTTCATAAGAATTATTTATTTAACCTTCAAAATTTTACTGCATAAAAGCGTACGGTAATATTATTCCGAAACTAAATAAACATTTTTAAATTGACAACGGTTCATTTTTCTATAAATAAAATACTTTTAAGTTTTATTTTTAAATTTTTCATGCTTTATTAATTTCATTTCATTATTTACATGCTTTATGACAACATAAGTCCGTTCTTTCGTTTGTTTTTACCATTTTAAAATGTTTTAAAATGATTTAGGTACTTGATGATTTCATTATTGTTTTATAAGCGTAGATTCAAAGTTTACTTTTTTTTTAATGATTGTAATGAAATACTAGCGTTTTTATACTTTCACAAAGTATTTGAATTTTAGTGGCCATTTTCAACGAGTTGTAAATAACTCTCTACTAGCAAATGGAATAAATTGAAGTTTGAAGAAGTTGGGATAAAGTGCAGCGAGACCACAACCCGATTTTGACATCATAATCATCATAATTCCATAACCGTTCCCTAGTTTGAGAATATGGTATCCACAAAGAGCATATCGGCCTTTTTGTCAGCAGTCGGCTCCTGCGCATATACCCAAGTCTGCGAAGTTCAGAACGTCGAGAATCTGATGTCTTGTAAATGACGGAAACATGGTTAAGGCTCTCAGGAGGCATCCGCAGTATATGGCACAGCCAACCGGATCGCATTCGCTTGGCTGTGCCATATACTGTTGACAGCTTGTTGACAGTTGACAATTGTCACTGGAGGTTGTTGTGTCCTTTCTCTTATTTATTCATTCCTCACAACGTCAAACCACAGCACATCCAAAATTCTTCTAATACACCTATTTTCAAAACCCATTATTTTGCTGTTTGGGCCCTATTGACGTGCCACGATGCGGATACGAAGAGGAGAAGAGGAGTATCAGAAAAAAAACATTGTATAAACCCTATACGAAGACATGTGAAATGATGCATTTTTTTTTTTTTAATCCCAGGAAGAGTATTTTTTTAAACAGGAATAACCCGCTAAACCTTTAGCTAAGAGGCTTGTCAGCAGGTGTGAAAGAGGGGATATTTAAGGAAGTTGTGACAAAAACCCCACAACACGCAGATCGTTGAGAAACAAATTAGTCTTAATATTTTATCTTACGACTGGCAAAAATCAAACCTATGACGTTTGTTTCACAAGTGGTCATCAAACCAACTACGCTACGGCGCCAGTTAAAAATATACTGTGTTTGTTTTGTAAATATTTAAGATCGCATCTAAGTTAAGTAAATAACAGCATTTATCAATGTTTTTCTTTCATTTTCATCCTTCTTTTGACTCATCCTTATTTTACCTACCTAACATCTAGATAAAAGAAACTCAAAATTAGAAGATTTGGATTTAGAACGAAATAAAACGACATTTTTGATATGACGTCACATTACATAAAAGTTCTTGGATTCATCGCGCGTCGTTGTAAACATCGTTACATTTCATTGTGCACTTCATCATCACCCAGCGCCCAAAATTAAAGATCATTCACATCATATCAAAGGTAGGTATCCATTCTATTTTTCTATCCTTTTTTCAAATACTCCAAACCTATCACAAAACTGAATGAAATTCGTTTTTCCATTACAGCCCGCTTTTTCGTTAACAGCATATGCAAAATAAGTTAGTAATGGAAAAAAAAATTGTGCATTTTGGAAAACTAATGTTATTTCTTTGTAAATATTTATTTAGACAGGAACAATGATATTCCGCAATACGCTTGTGAGAATCTACACTCCGAGTATGTATTGTATAATAGTTTCCTCGATTGTGATTGCACCGGTTATAAAACAGTAAACTGTATTATAAAATAACTGCTTAGAGTATTGAATACCTTTTTACTGCTTTGCGTTGGAAAATTGTCCTATCTCTATTGTAAATGTGCACTTTGTATTCACACGGACGAAGTTTAAAGGAATTGCAAATGATTCCTTGGATTTGCAAGATACCTTTCCGACGATGAGACGTTAACAATATTATTTCAGTACAGAATTCCCAAGTAATAAAACGTTTCTGTGTTCAAAATATTAGGGCTTGAAAACACAACGTGTAGAAATTAAACAGAGTATCTTGTAACAACAGAAGAAATCTTCCGTGTTGACTTACTTTTGAATAAATTTACTTAAGTGAACGCTGAAATTATTACTGCGTATATTAGTTGGCTTTGAGGAAATGAGGCGAGCTAACGCCAAATGTAGGTAGGCTAGAAGAAAGTTCTAGGACCTTATAGCAACTTAGAACTACTACTAACAGACACCCTGTCATTTATTTTTATGAGGATCCTTTGTTTTTATGTGTCTGTTGTAATAATATTGTCTGCTGCACTATAATGTGACTGTTATGAGGAGTTAGCAGTCCTTGCAGGACTTGGCTAAACAAAGAAAGGATTTTCTTCTCTATTTCTTTAGCAGTTGACATTTTTTAAAATTAATAAATGTACGGAAAATATGTATTTAAACTCACCACAAGCAACGTTTTATTTCTTATGTGAAATAAAACGAAATGTAAGGTATTAACAAAAAACGGACTGTATAATGTAAAACGAATATCATTCTATTTTGGACAAAGTTGGAGTATTTGAATAAAGGGAAAGAGCACGGGAATGGGATGGAATTTTGATACGATGAGGATGTTTTTCAATATTGGTGCACTGGATGATGAAAGTTCACTATGAATTATTTAACGATTTATGATAACTTTCACAACAACGCGCGACGGTTTCAAAAGTTCTTATGCTATGTGATGAATGTCAAAATTTTGTTTATTATGATCCAAATTCAAATTTTGAATTTGTATGGATGGAACATTTTTTGTCCTATTTTTATTAATCTTTTATCCTGATGTTAGGTAGGTATCATAAGGATGGGTCAAGGGAAGGATGGGAAAGAAAGGTTATTGTCCAAGAATAACATCCATAAATGCTGTTTTATACTCAACTGTTCAGTTGGGATTCTCAAATACTGTTTTTAAATTGATATGTTTACTTTAGAGTCTTTACAAAAATACAACCTTAAATATAAATATATTTAGAATGTGAGTATTCTAATCAAATAATAATAATAAATAATATTTTCAAATTGATCATGTCACATTCATTTTCATGTTTTATTCATTCATACCAAGGTATTTGCGTTCACGATGTACCTATTGGGTGTTAAAATAAGTTGAGTCTGTTTTTTTCCAAATTTAAAAATAAACATAAAACGTGTTAAAAAACGATTGGAAGAAAAAAAAAATCTTCTCTATAAGACATTGTATTTACTTTTACGTTACAGATAATATTTTATTTAGTTACAAGCCATCAAAATGGAATGTCTAGAAGGCGGAAGTGAGTATTTTTGACACCTTTTGTTCGCTTTCAATCAGGATAATAAAGCTGCTTGCAATATTTGCGCAGTTTACGGTAAAGATGCTTTGAATTATTTAAAAATTTTGTTTCTAAAATAATGAAGGAGAATATATTATTGATTAATTTTATCAATGAATGAAAAAAAAATTGGCTGTGTCCAATTTCGCGGATTTACGAATTATAAGTCCGAGGTTCGCAGCTTTCTCTACCAAAAATTTATTCCCATTTTCAAATATTATGTAATTTACAATTCATAGAAAATGGCCCCAGAACAAAAATATTTTCGTAAACCATAAGAACGCAAATGTTTAATTTTTTACAAAAAAAACATGGAATCTTCACCGTATACTGTGCAAATATGAAGGGTAGCTTTAGTTGCTTTATTCCTTCTATTTAACATGTACAAAGAAGGTTTCGAAAACACTTAATATTATCTACTTCCGTTTCCATTGAGAAAGCTTGTTATTAAGTAAAATAATACATGTAACGCAAAAACAAACACAATTTCAAGAGACGGAAATTTTATTTCGAATTTTTTTGGTGCCTATTTTGAAAAAACGGACACAACTTTTGTAAACACCTAATATTGAAAATAATACCCAATATCATATCTCATCTTGTGTGATATTTATAATAAGTTATCCTACCTAAACTACATTTATTTATTTGACTTTACGGGTTGTTTAACCCATTACATAATGCAGACTGTTAATATAAGTTAGAAATTAATTAAAAGAAAGCAGATAGCTGTTTATCTGCCGATACCTACAGAAAAATATATTATGATCTTTTTAAAACCTTTTTTTCTATATTTATTTATTGTAATCTACAGTCATATGGAATAATAAGGTTAAAATATAAAAGGTTCTTAAAACTAGACTAAAAATGATCTCAAACTTATAATTATCAATATACGAAATGTGACAAAAATAAATTTATAATACACAAGAATAGAATTTGAAAAACCATAAATAAAATGTTTGTACATATTTACCATTGTAAATTTGAAATAAAATGAAAAAATAATATTGCATTTACTCATCACTACTCACCCACGGTGACAAAGCCTGCATGCTGTCGCTGATTTCCCTTTTGAATTTACTATTTTAAAGTTGCAGATATCACTCGCATTGGCTCCAATGATATTATTATAAAAGTTGCATATTCAATAAATGCACGAATTTTATGCTGCATTAGTGTTTGCATCGGTGCAGTAAAATAATTTGGTGTGTCGGGTACGTTTAAGAGGTACATGGAGGTTAATTAAACTTAGTAAATTGGGGTCAGCAATAGTCAGTAATACCATTTAAAAGCTTAAATAGAAACATTAAGTCAGCAATCTGACGTCTATTATCCAAAGAGTTTATTTTAAAATGAACTCTCGCTTCATTATAATTATTGAATTTTCTGTACGATAGACATTTAATTTATTTATTTTTGACTTTTTTATTTGTGATTTTCATAGTATGGGAACCAGATTAAAGTTGCATGTTCAAGCCGACTTCTGACAAATGCGTAGTACAATTATCCGCAGAAGCCGTATTCAGCTAGCGAATTGCCTTATTAATGGGTAAATTATAACTTGCATTTGCACGGCTTCTGGATGCGTAAAGCGATGCATGTGATCTCGCTTTAGTGTGATTATTGGGAATATACAAACTGATCTCATTCAGCATTTTTTTATTATGCATACTTTCAGAAATCAGCTTGTAGTAATGTCTTCCGAGAAAAAATTGACGATGAGCTTCGAGTGTGTTGTAATCCAGCATCCCTGATAGATAAAATTATGAATAAAAGAATGAATTCGAAAAGTTTCAAAGCAATAATTCTTGAAACAACAACAAACCACACAATATTTTTTCTAGGTGTCCAGGTGGGTAAAGAATACCTGCATATGAAATAGAACCAGAACCCTGGATGAGTCTTTTTGAATAAAAAAATCAAGTACAGATATGCCCGTCTCGTTGCACGTTTGTCTACCGATTTGAAGGTGCTGGGTTCGATTCCTAGCAGGGTGACGTCATATATTGATTACAAAAGTGGTTTAAACTGTAACATTTCATTGTTCCTGGACTGGATGACTGTAAAACTGTTTACCTTACTTCCCATGAAACAAAAATTAACAAGATGCGCTGCCGTTAGAGTACCAATGCGGTACCTTATGCACTACAGGGTGTGAATGGGGAAATGATGATGATGGGGATTTTTTAAAACTTTTGTGACTTGCGAGAGAAAAAAATTGTTACGTACATTTCAAATAAAACTCAATAAATCAGGTTGTAGTCAAGATATTGCGTATTTACACAAAACAAACTATGCTTCATTGATGAAAAATTGTCGAGTTTGGGAAAACTTCGGCGGGGTAGATTTAGTTACGTGTCCGTACTGACAAGTGAGAGACAGGGGATCAGGAACACAGAGGAGGCGAGTCGATGTATTGAGAGCGTAGTGCGAATATTACCCCCATGTCATTTTTCTCAGCGCGCCATGTGTGGGTGTGTCCTTGCATACAGAATCGCCATCAAGCCTGTATTGAAATATGGACTTACATGTAAGCTGTAAGTACCTATTCATGATGTTACAAGTTTTTTTTGACGCCAAACGATTTTAAAATTATATATAATTTCTGTATTAAGTTAATTAAAATTAACAACAAATAACAATAGAGGGAGAATTGGAGAAGGAAATATGGAAGCAGCAGTAACAGTTGTTACCGTTTCACAAATTAAACTATTTTGTGAAACGGTTTCTAAAGAACAGTTTAGTGCAGTGTGGGAAAAACCTGTAGCCACGCTACTTCAAGCTGTTTTTTTAAAAACAGCATAAGCAACATTCCCTTTCCGAAATTTATAGTGAGGTAACAAATCCATAACCAACGACTTAAACTTAAATTTATGTGTGTGTGTGTGTGTATGCATATGTATGTATGTATTTTTGTTCTATGTGAATATTTATAATTATTTTTGCATTGTTTTAAATTAATATACAAATTCTTTCTTATTTCTTTTTCTTCCATGTTTATAAATCCCACATTCTTTCGATCCTAGCGAACCCTAAATTTGGTTCTTTATGTTTTTGTTCCTATGTGGAACCCGTAATCGGTATTTTTATTTTTTGTTATTATGTGTGTATTGTTTATCAATACAACTTTGTTTGTTTTATGAAATAAAGTTTATTATTCATTGTAATAAAATAAATAAATCAACTTCATTTTTACCCACAAATCCTCAATATTTTCTACCGACCGTTTTCAAAGCTGTACAAGTTTCTTTATCCAGGTATAGTTAACTTATGAATTCTTTCCTATTTTATCATATCAGAACTGTGCTACACATATGGAACTAATAAATCAAGTCTTTCTGTTTTTTCAATGGATACGCTCAAAACTAGACAGGAGTGTATTAAAGGAAATATTGTTTATTTGGTTATATTTAATTTTGAATTTCTTTTTTTATTTAATCCATCCTGTTATTCAAATTGTTTTATTTATTTTATTGAAATTCAAATCATTGTTGATGAATAAAAAAATAATCAATGTAGGTATCTACAAAAAACAGGGCGGGTGTTTTGTAAGTTAAATAGAAATAAAGATATGTAACATTATATCTTCTCTGATAAGTTATAATAAAAGATACACATACAAATATAAATATAATACATCTATGTACATACCTGCTCGAACATATAAACAAGGTATGCATTAGATAAGCTTGAACCAAAATACATTTGCTAGCTTCCTGTTTTAAGTTAATTAGCTGACGTGACTAATTTTAAGGGTTAATGTTATTTTATATCGTATCTAATGTGGATTTTCTAAAATAGCAATGCATTTTGTTAGCAATTGGGATTTGTTCAGCGAATAAGGATTATTGATAACTGGAATAAAATTTCGAATCAAGATGTTTAAGAATAGTTATCAAATATAATCCGTTAATATTTTCTCAACAAAACAAATCTGATTTGTTTAGATTCTCTTTGAAAATAGCAAAGAAGCACATTGATCGATTATTTAAAGCTGGCGCGTTCGCAAAATTTACACAAACGCACGGTGCAGTATCTGTAAATTAGCGCATGGTATGACATCGCACGGCATACGCATTATTAAAAAAAGATCTGTCTCTCTCGCGCTCAGACGCGCTTATGAGCGTGATATAGACTACTGTTGCTTTGTTAGTTGCTTTGTTAATTATGATATGGTAATAAAATATACGCTGCTTTTGGATGCTTTTGCGTTCATCTGAATTTCGTTAAGACTTTTAATAGTAAAAATATAATAATATGATTTAGATGTTTAGCTATGCATTAAAACACCGGTTTAAAAATATTTTTTTTCATTTAATCTAATCATGTAAAGGTCGATTATCTAGTGCTGGTGCTTTTGCAAAACTTACACAAACACATGGTCAATGTACAGAATATTGATTTAAAAACCTTTCATATTCAGTTTATGTCAAACGTGCTATGTTTTTTTTACAATTACCTTTGGATTAGAGCAAAAAAAAACAACCAATTAAGGAAACTTGGTTTATTTATTTAATTACGTGTCTTTCGCAAAAAATAAATCTGCCGAAAATGGCAACAGAAAACTAGCCTTTTTATTATTACGATGGTCGATAATGATGAACACAAAATATGATTATAAATAAAAAATGTACTTGTGAATAAATAAATTAATATATTGCATTTTCTTAGCAAATTGTTTTTTGATCATATATTTATACATAATCTAACATTTTGTTAAAATTTAAAATAATCTTTTAACATTCCGTAGATTTTAAATGCGTTTGTGTAAGTTTTGCAATTTTTTATTATTATTTAAAAAACTTAATAAATAACAACAAAGGTATTTCCAAAAAATTTGTTAAATCTAACCACTTACTTCGGATTTAACCATTTTAAAATTCCCTCTAAATAAAATATGGGATGTGGTCCCGTTGGTAGTATTCTGGGCTCCGAATCAATATATCAGGAGGTCCATGATTTGAATCCCGCTCAACTTCTTTTCCATTTTCTAACATAGTTTTTGACAACTAAATATAATTTAAAGGTCCAAATATTAAAATTTGAGGGGAGAGACAATAACTAAAATATTTGATAGGGAAAATTATATTAAAAGAATTTAATATGAATGTCTCGACATTGTTTAATACGTTTTTCATTCGGTTTCGGAATAACTAAACATGGTATATCATCATTCCATGTCCGTTTCCTAGTTGAAGCGGAGCTATGGTGTCCACAAAGAGCCTCTATGCATCTCTGCGTTCGAACAGTCAGCAGCGGACGTCCATGACGTTGAGAACCCGATTCCTTGTAAAGTAGGCAAGCGTGGTTAAGGCTGTCAGGAGGCATCCACAGTATATAACCCAGTCAACCTTATCGCCTCCGCTCGATGATAGTTGTCACCGGAGTTTGCCGTTCTCTTATTACTTCATTCCTCACGAAGTCAAACCACCGCACACTCAAGATTCTTCTGAAACACCTATTTTCAAAATTCAGTACTTTGCTGTTTTGGGCCTTAGTGAGGTGGCACGATTCGCATCTGTAGAGGAGCATAGGTGTGAGGCAGGCGTTTTATAGGCGGCATTTGGTTTTCGCTGAGTAAATATCTAATCTTCAGACAGCTTTACTATTGAATGTGTAATAATAGTAAATATTCAACATTACTTATTTATTCAATATATGTCCCGATTCAATTACAACACTTGTATGATAAAACAATAAGGCTATGAAAAACTAAACAAAAATAATATTAAACCACATAACAAAGACAAACAAGGGCAATATAAATAATTGTGATATTAATTCATCGTGTAAATGTCTTTAATAGTAGTCATATTTTTTTTTCTCACTGGCGTATCTGCTAACGTTGATTTTTCGATTTTTTTAATTCACTGAAGTCGTAGGCTCTTGTTTTTTAACAATTAGCCGTTGACAAATAAATTCAACTGTAATTACTTTTTTTTTCTTCTTTACATACGTTAAACGAATGAGAAGAGTGTTTGCATTTAAAGTTTAATTAGAAAAAAACGAAAGTGTAAATGTATAAGGCGGGTCGGTTTCATGACTAACACTGGAATCCGAGAACGGACGCAGCTAAACGAACGTTTTGAGGGTGCTGTAGTCCTAGAAGTCCGTCGATAACGATCTTTCGCCTTTTTTCGGTAGAACTAAGGGATGCGGAACTGACATTGGAAGAGGCTAGAGTACTGGCTCTAGCCTCTAGAGTACAGGTCTCTCAGAGGCGTCTGATGTCCACATGCTCCACTTAGAAGCAGATGTGGAAAATTAAGAAAAATAAAAATAAAAATATCATTTTACTATTACATCCAGTGATGTAAAAAAATAATGAAAAAACTGCTTTGTAATTTTGAAAAATCTTTAACCACTTTTCCCGTCTCGCTTCTGCTTTTCTTTCATTCAGCTTGATATTTTAAATTATCATCTGTGCAAAATTTCATTTTAGCTTTTCTTTGTTGAAAATTTATAAAAATTTTCCTTCCTCCGTACATTGGGAAGAAAAGGAGTTTCATTTTTATTCGCTCGACTGTTTTACTGTTAAGCGAGTGTGTCTTAGAAAACATCGCTACATTTTAATTGCAGTTAAGTTGTGTGGAAGAAAAACAATAAAGAGTGAAAAAAAATTCTGATCTTCCGCTAAGCTTCACTGCTGCTCGTAATATAAAATTTAATAAAAGGATTTTATTTTTTTGGAAGATTGTTCAACATTTTTGATGCCACGTTTTTTTTTATTGAAATGTTTTGAAAAAAAGTTATTAATATGAATCCTGGAAATTTCCGTACTTCGATCATCAATTTAATGAAAGTAAGGTTGAGGTAAAGTCTTACGCTTCAGATATCAGTCTAGAAAAAAAATAAAATTGCTGTGCTACCTTATTAATCAATATTTCATGTGAGATTTGTCGCTGAATCGAACTTTCGAAATTGCGTATTGACTCAAAATGTACACGAATCGAGGCATGGTGGACGAACGCACCAACTTCTAGTCTACGAGGTGGGCTTATCTGATACTTAATAACTTCGAACGATTGTAGAATGTTTGTATACGTTATATCTTTAACCTTCTCAAATTCAACCATATAACCAAATATCGCACGCAACTACACTGGCTTAGTATCAGACATAGAAAAAACATTCACATTCTATCACTTCTTCACAATGTTTTTAAATAATCTCACTTCGCCTGTTTATCCGAGAGAGCTCTTCCAACCTTAATCAAACCATGGACTGACTTTTCGTTCTTGTAACGAGAAAACCCTTTCACTACCCATTCACTGCTTTAATTTTTTTGCCTTTTTTAAAAAGGAAGCGCGGTCTGATTTTTAACTTTAACTGTAACTGTTCAGAGAAATTACTTTAGTGCTTCTTAAATAAAATAAATATGTAGAAAAGTCGGTTTTTTATTTTACGTAATAATGTTTTTTTGTTTTAATATTAATTTTTTAACTTTTTGTACATTATGTAATTTGTGCATTGGCGGGCTTATTGCCAAATGGCAATTTCTTTCAACCAACCAATAAAATTAAAGTTTTATTTTTATAATTCAAGTAACATAACATATTCAATAGAAAATAAAGATTAAAAAGCCTAAGATATATAAAAATAGAAATAAACGTGTTTGTTTAAAAATTACCTCAAATCAAAACTATTACTCAATGGGAAAAGGGAAAAAACAGGAAAGAGGAAAGGAGGAGAGATTAAGGAAGAGAAAGGAGATATTTTATCGGACGTGATTTAAACAGAGATAATGTAGTAACATCTTTGATGGTGGATGGGAGATGATTCCACAGTCGAGCCGCATGGACACTATATGAGTTAGAGAAGAAAGAGAAATTGTGGATGGGTATTAAGAGAATGCCTTGTAAATTAGAACTAAGGGGTAAATCACTTTCTCCACTTACTTGTTAATAAAAAAAAATTAAAAAACTGAACATATCTTTCAAAATGTAATATTTACCTTAGAACGGGACATCCAATTGAGGGAACATAAATCGAAATAAATGATAAGTTTATAGTAAATTTATTAGTAACAAAATAAGATAAACAAGAGTTTTGAAATTCGATAGAGATATTTTCTAAAATATTTTTAAATGTTTATTCCTTTTGGAGAATACGGTGCTTATTTTTGACAGCTGCCTAGAGTCTCATAATTTCGTTCAAGTGGAATCAAAAAGTAAACTACAGGACTGTAACTCTTTTTAATAAAATTAAACAATAAGAAAAATGACGCCATTCCACGAAATGATTAATAGCAAATATCTTATTTTTTTACATTGGGATCACAATATTGGAGATCTCTGGTCTGAAGCGCCCTTGGGCCTTCATATAACAAAATACTTCTAGTTCAATAATTACAATGCGCCAGCTAAGTCCATAAACGAAGTTCAGTACCCATTGTTAATAAATCGCTGCATCGGGATAAAAGAATGAACGAATGCTTTGTGTATTTTTAAGCAAACTTTTGAATTATCAGTTTTCAAAAAACATCAAAGTGTTCTATTATAAACTAGTTTAGTAGTTAAGTTAAACTAGTTTAATTTATCCTATAAAACATGTTGCTCGCATAATAAAATAAGTACATCAAGGGCCTTACTTGTTAGATTTCTTTATACCAGGTTTACATGAAGAAATAACTAAACCCAGTTTAACTATTTATACCCGATATAAAAAAAGCTTACCTATAAAAATATTTATTACCTGAAATAACAATTCGCAGGTTATTTCATGTTTCATTTTTTTAAACAGTCAACACTGATATGTGCGCGTGCGCAGTAACTTTTATAACAACAACAAACAAACGGCAAAGTAAAATCGAGACGACTGTCAGTGTAATGGAGAACATGGAGAAAACCTTTAGAAAAAGAAATCAAAATTAGGAGAAGAAGAGGAAAAGGTAAAAACGAGTTTTTTAGTTTATTCGTTTTTATTTTTTTATCACAATTAATTAAAATACATACACACATTTTAGATATTATAGAAACAATTTATTAGAAATCACTTGATTCGCATGAAAAGGTCGCAAGACTTCGAAATTGTTTAAAATCGAAATAAAATCTGATAAACTGTCCATTTTGATTACCGAAAAATATGACTTTTGACAGATCGCGTGCTCATTCCAGCGTTATACCACATTTTTTTTTTTTTTTTTTAAAAAACCTTTATTTTAGCATAAATAAACAATACATTCAGTAGAAAAATGAAACACTTAAGGTTGAACTTGCCAAAAAAGAGTCTAACTCTTGTGTTTTCCAATATTCATTTACATTTCTAGTAATATTATAAGTTTTGTATGATTAGTTATTTTATGTTATGTATAATTTTTATGTGACAACATTTATAATAACAATATTATGTGGAAGCCTCTAATTGGACTTTATGATATGTATTTATGGTATAACTGATTCTTATAAATGTATAAATGTCTGTTGGCTTTCCAATGAAATAAAATAAAATAAAATAAAAATTAGGAATATAATAAATCATAAAAAAAAAAATATAAAAAAAAACATAATGTGCATGTATAAGTTTTTATGTTCGCTATCCCAGTTTATTTAAACCGAGTTTAACTTTATGCGAGGTTTATAAGTAATACTTTTTGCCATACCATAATTATTCTACCACTATTCTTAAGCTTGACTTTATACTCGATTTATAAGAAAAGCACCAAAATACCTTAATAAGTCTCTCTGAAAAAAAATATTTGTCTTATGCTTTTCGCGGTGCGATTACTTAATTAACCAATCTTCTCTTCGTCTAGGTTAAGATACCTAACAAAATGTTTTATTTTACTGTTTAGATATCGGTCTTTTTAGACAAAATAATAACAGTGTTAAATTTAAGTATAAGACAAGATTCTGGACTGACTCTAAAAATCGACTAATGTATCATCATCAACAAACCCTTATTCACACTTGATGGTGTATAGGGAACGGTATTAGTAAAGTAAGTAGGGTATATCTCTATCATGTGTTACAAAAATGGAAGGTGAACAGTTTTACGCTTCAGGAACTAGTTCAGGGACAGAGAAATATTGCAGTTTTAAATCACCTTTAAACAAATATTTCGTCTTGGCCCTTCCAGGAATTGAACCCAGGACCTCAAGCATTGTAGGCACACCAACCGCTACACCACGTGTCAGACCTTTCTCCATTTGACTTCATTTTTCATATTTTTTACATAAGATTATCCATCGAGTCGAAAGCACTCAGGTTCAATTGCACACACACTATTGTATTCCTTATCCGACTGGACATCGACAAATCGTATGACTTATGACTCATGCTATAATTGTTAAGAGTATTAAAGCGCTAATGACACATAGCCGCAACGCCATCCAACACACCGATAAACGATGTCCTTTACATAGTAGGTACATATTATTATAATTTGTACAGTTCAATTTATTACTGGTTATTCTAATTAAATACAAGTGCACTGCTGTTGCTTGTGTAAGCTCCTACAATTACAACTGTGTTTTTAGTCGTGATGTAATAATATTTTACTATAAAATAATCTACGATCGTCTTGAATATTGTCTACCGTGATCTTCCTGTACAATGGCAGGATTATTAAAGCATTAAAAGCAAGTATCAATTATTAATGGATTACAACAGCTGTATACGACAAATTCAGTCCCTCTTCTTATATCTCCCTTCCATCACTTCAGGATGTTATGACTTGTGGGGGAATTAAATGACTCATCCCTTTCTGAACCCTACAACTTCAATGTGTCTCTTGAATTTAGATTAATCGTGGTAGGATGCTACGGCAACAACTTGATCTTCCTTGAATGGATATGCAAAAGTCTTTACTTCGCGAATGCGTAACTTTAGCGCTACGCTTTTGATAAACAAATATTAAAAATAATTTAATCTGTTGGTTAGAATAGTTTATGCACTGCTTTTGTACAAGCATTAAAATCAGTTTTAGAAAAAAAATTCTTTGAAATAAATAAGTTTGTAAGTATTTTCTGTGTCCAGGCGGTTATATGTTTTCGATTCTTGGGCCAGTGTTTTCGACGCATGGTAATTAATTTATTACACGAAAAAAATGTGTACGTATGGATTCACGTCCATTTTGCTTCAGTTGACAATACGTCAGTATGAGTGTTTGCTAGACAGTGTTTTGTATTAGAAATAACAAACGAGCACATTAATGCCATCTTGCGATTTATTAATTTAATAAAAAGAAAATATGTTTAAAAGTCAAATAATAAATTGAGTCTTCTATAAAGTCGAGATTTTGGTCCTTTGCTCATTTAGAAAAAAAAACTGTGAAACTTGCGAGTGTCATGTTGTTTTGAATTTTTGCGCAACTTCTATGCTAAAGGATATATGCTGAGATTTGCGTGGCAGTGTAATTGTGTCCTGCCGAAAATACGGGTACGTCTTGAAACCGGTAGACAGATAGATCTCAAAAGGTGGTTTTATATACAAATATTTATTGAAATTTATTGATTGGTTGACTAAAAAGTTCATTTTTATATTTATTTATTTATAATTTTACAATGTTTGTATTTTTTTTAATACATAATAATGTTCCCTCACTGAGATGTCCCGTGCCGAGGAAAACATTTTACAATTAGTAAAACATGCCTCAAATTAATTATTTAACAAAGTTAACATAATAACAAAATAAAAACGTAATTAATCTAAATAACATTAACATAATAAGCAATATAAACCAAAATAGTCATAAAAAACATAAAACATGAGTTTAACAAAAAATAGATGTTTTGATCGCAATGTGTTGGAATTCAAAGTCTTTCATAAAATGTATTTTTGGTTATTCGAGTTTTTTTTTTGTTGCTTTTATTTTTTTTTTTACAGAAACAAACAGACTGAATTGCAAAATAAAGATAAGGTTTAAAGATAGACCAGCGAATTTTCTAAATAAAAATCATACATATCAATAATGGTACATTTTTAGCAAAATATTGATTAATAAATGTATAGTACCTTTGAGTCAACGCACTTTTTGTTTCGCACTACCTGCTCTCCTCGGTTAATTTAAATGTCCCACCGAGACGGACAAGATACACCAATTTTGTTCATGTACCAAATACAAAACGAATGCAGCAACGAATGCACCCATCAATCGTGCCCTGACCTGATATAATCAAATGGATACCCTCGACATCGACATCTTGCTAGACTGCAAAATCTTTTAAAAATAATATTCTGACGAAATCCTCATTGCATTTTCCATCAAACTCTCTCCTACACACACACACACACACACACACACACATCCACACACACACCCTCTGTTTTGACGGTTTTAGCATACTGAGTAAAAAATTTAGGCTCTAATCGGAATACAACGAAAAGGACATTTTAAAACGAAGAATTATTATATCTGCTTGTTGTTTGGATATGTTTGTTGTGTTGTATTCTGTTGCCTTTACGAAATATTAAAAAAAAAAATCGCATTGTATCGAATTCACAAAAAGTTTCTTTTTAAATTTATTTAACTTTTTGAACATAATGTTAATTGTACATTGGCGAGCTTATTGTTAAATGGCAATATCTTCCAACCAACCAATAAAATAACAATATTATATTTGTTATTTAAGTTAAAACATGGTATTCAATAGAAAATAACCATAAAAAAGCTCAAGATATTCAAAAATAGAAATAAATGTATTTGTGTATAAATTACCAATGGGAAAAAGAAAAAAAGAAGATAAAGTAAAGGAGGAGAGATTAAGGAAGAGAAAGGAGATATTTCTCCCGACGTGATTTAAACAGAGATAATGTAGTAACATCTTTGATGGTGAATGGGAGATGATTCCACAGTCGAGCCGCATGGACACTTTATGAGTTGGAGAAGAAAGAAGAATAGTGGATGGGTATTAAGAGAGTGCTTTGAGAATTAGAACGAAGAGGTAAACCATGAACTGAAAAGCGTTCCAGATGCAAGCGATTAAATACAATTTCTCAAGCGTATTACCGATGTTTTATGAGAAAGTTTATTCCATTAATTTTCAAAGAAATTGGTTTCCGGTAGATCTCCGGTGTAATTTTATTGTTAATTAAATAAATCAAATGAAAGACATCAAAATTAAGTACTAAGTAAGTACTTATCCCCCCCTATGTATTAAGAAAATATACAATTAGAGAATAAACAAGTCATCTGTATGAATAGTCAACCTTTTTTGTAGTAATGTAGTAAAACATTTAAATTTGTAAGTGAAAATTCTTGATGGAAGTTCATTGTAATTTATTATTTAAATAAAAGACGAGTGATACTTTAATCCACAAATTTAAAAGTATCACTCATCGTATAATAAAGTAATGTAGTAAATCTGTTTTCGAGTGGTTATGATAATTTTATAGAAGTTCTATTTTACTACAATTTTTTTTAAAGTTACGTGTATAAAATATAAGATTTCAACTTACGGAATTTTATTTACAACTTAATTGACAATAGTTAAATAAAATACAAAAAGAAGCATGTTTTCAAAAGATGGAACCGTAGAAAAAGATGTTGAAAGGAGAGTGCATTCGGGTAACAAAATGAACGGCGCACTAAGCACAGTAATTAATTAAAAAAATAAGTCGATCGAAGCTTAACTGGCAGTGCACAACAAAGTTTTAGTCCCAACATGGAACTGGTAGAGGAAGAATGAAGAGGAGTGAACGCGGTTGACATGCGATCTTTTAGACGAATGTGTGGGAAATCAATGTATGACTGGGTTACGAAAGACTCAGGTAAAATTGATAAGATTAAGAAAGGGTCTCTGAGATGGTTCGGTCATGTAGAACGAATAAATGACAAAAGAATGGTAAAACAAGTATATATGGTGAAAATGAACGGCAACGCGAGACAAAGATGACCAAAGAAGACGTGGCATGATCAGATAAACCAAAATCTCAAGTCTGGTCATGTCAAAAGTAGACAGAACCAAATAGCATGTATGACAAGATGTATGAATGTGGAAGAAGCTAGGAATATATGCCAGGATAGACGTGTGTGGTAGTCCATTCTCTCTGACTACTTCTACGGGGAAATGGCGGGATGGTAATTGTAGAAACTAATGTGTTGCGCATGTGTGTTGGCAGCCCTGGCACCTAGAATTGCATAAGTCCAGTGCTGCAAGTGCCATAGTATCATGAAAACTTTTTTTGTAAATTATTGTTTTATTTTACAGCCTTTACATTGTTTTACTTTATAAAAGCTAGTCCAACTATGTCACGAGAGCAACGAAGTGGTTACTAGTTTATCAAACTAAGTGTATTAGTTAACACATGTCTTAAAAAAATATATTTAATGAATTATAATGAACTTGACAACTACTTTTATGCCGTGTGTCGTTTGAAATAATTTCTGACGTTTTGGGTCGGATTACAGCATCCATCATCAGAGTTGATCCCAATAACCTAGAAATCTTATAACTCAGAAAAAGTCATTGTGCATCTGAACGGTTGCGGAAAATCTCATAAATATGCGACAAATTTCTACAGAGAAATTTTACGAACTAATATGAACAATTCTTCAATCATTAATTTTACAGAATTCTGAACGGAGTTTTAAATTTATTGTTATTTAATATAAAATATTTTTGTGATTTTACTTTATTATTATTATTATTGTAGAAAATAAGTAAGACCTTGTACAACCTGGGGTGCAATTATGAATCTTATCTGTCTCCTAGAGGTAGAGAGTAGTTAATTTGAGGATATTTATTATTTTCATGCGACTAATTTTTGCTTAAGTAAAATATAAGGCCACACTGATGATTAAACGTCAAAAATATAAACAAGTGAAATCAAACATGATGATTTTCATTCAGAAAATTATTGTGACCTTAAGCATTACCCGAAACACTTAATTAGGTTGAATCGACCAAACCGTATTAGTTTTATTTCCGTTTTTGAAGCAGTTTTATACACTAATTGACGTTTAATCATCAGTGTGGTGATTATATGAAGCAAAGTGTTGAAACATTAAAAAAATCAGAATCTTCAAATTAACCACTTTCTAGAAGGTAGAGAAGATTCAGAATACCACCACTAGCTAACTTGGGTAGATAATTATATGGTGACGCGAGAGAGAGGCGCAAAAGTTATTCCCTCGATAGCTTAGAGAGCGCATGAACTAATCCAAGATGGTCCAACAAGGTCAGCCAACACGTTATTAACTCTTTAAAGACTATGGTAAATAATCCTTTTAGTTCGAGTTCGTTTAATCGAGTTATCACTAGTAAAATACAGAATATTCTAAAGTTCAGACATTTGAATAAAAACCATGTAGACATACTATTTAATACTTCCTTTTCCATAATTTATGTAAATATACATATAATTTAGCCCTGTTATAGCAAAACAAAAACAAAAAAATCATGAATACGCCCCTCATATAACGCGCGTGCGTCCCCTACTACTGTCATCAACCGACTGAAGACTGAATTTGTTAAACATAACACCCGCCACAGAACAGCGTCTCTGTCTTCCTTGTTATGACTTATATCTTCGTGTTCTCTTTTATACAGATGTATTGCTGAATTAACGGACATTCATTCTTCGTGTAGCAAGGAATTATTGCTTGTATTTACATTTAGCATAGTTATACAAATTAAACTTTCCAAATCCGGTGTGAGAATGTCCATTTGAAGATTTAAAAAAAATACGGGTTCATAATTTTTTTAATAAGAGAGATATATCAAGTCCTGTGTCCCATGTCGACAAGTGTGACATCACAGCTACACAAGAGTTAAGGACGTTTACTGCCAAGTAATATACAATGGATATCGACTCACCTGTTTGAAGCGTTCCACCTCGCTCCACCAAATATTAAATGCGGAAAATGATGCGGTTGTTTACTTCTTTCTCAATTTGGCTATGTGTATCATAATTTGATAAGGACTCTTGCAAAACTATTTACAAAGCAATTATTGAACCACACGTTAACTACTGTAGTAGCATTTTATTTTTATCAAACAAAGAAAACATAGATAAACTAACTGTATTACAAAACAAAGCCTTTAGAATCATTTTGAAAAAAAAACAGATACACGAGGGTAAAGTCGATGGTAAATGAAATTATTAACATATAAACAAAGAATATTTTACAATACAATGATATTTATTCATAAAATTATAAACTCTAATAAAAAAACAGAATTTTGGAAAAAAAATTGATCGGAACCAGCATGAACACGATCACAATACTAGAGAAAAGAACAAAATTAGACTTTCATTTAGGAAAAAGGCAAAGTCAGAAAATTCAATTTTATTTAAAGCAATTAAAAAGTATTACGAAATGGAAGAAAATATTTATGAAGAAAAAAACATATCAAAATTTAAAATAATGGTCAAGACATATGTGATAAACAATTTATAAATTAAATATATTTGCAATGTTATTATTAGAACACACATAACAATATGGATGATATGTGTGCCCTACTTTAAGATTTAAATAAAAAATAATAATTGGATATTCGATGCGGTGATAATCAAACATTTCGTTGGTAAATTGTGTTAACTGACACAAAGAGGCTGTGTTTAAGACAAAACTATTTATTTCGTTTATTCGATTTTTATATTTAATACATATATATATATATATTAATTAATTATTTTTATTTCCAATACTAATTAAACAGTCCTAATCACTAGGGAAACCTGTTAATTTATCAATATTATGTATCTTTTTTGGGTGATACCGTGTATGTTGGATTTGATCCGACGTTTCGGCTACCATTGCAGGAGCCATCTTCAGGGAAAACTGGATTTGATGGCTCCTGCAATGGTAGCTGAAACGTCGGATCAAATCCAACATACACGGTATCACCCAAAAAAGATACATAATATTGATAACAGTGACCGTGAAAACCTTCGCACCTATTTTTCTGTTAATTTATTTCTCAATTTAGCTGATATTTGAATTAGTTTATTAACTTATATTTAAATTTACTTTGATTACATACCTTTTAACGAAAACATCATCTTACAGTAAACATAACATTTCTTTTTAAATTTTTTGAAATCTTTTAATTCTTCATGTATTGACGTGATACTAAAAATTGGTTGATGTTTAAAAAAATATCGTAAAGCTTTACTTTTGGAAGTCATTGACAAAGATATAAAACAAATAGCGATTATTTTGTTGCATTTAAAACCTACTTACTTACGAAGTAGTATTAAAAAAATGTTGGCAACGGATGAAGACATTACAAGAATATCCGTGAAATTGCATCAAAAGATTCCATTGAGACTGAATGGTATCTCACCATACTTCGGTCGTCTCCTCGTGCGGAAACCAGAGGTCTCGGGAACAATGCAAGAGGTCTATGACCAATTTTGTAGGGCTCTGGACTTGCAGCGAAGTGTAAAGGAACTCAACTATTAGGCATTTAATGCGCAAATAGCAAATGTGGTCACTTTGAAGATCACCAACTATAGATAGTATTAGAGTCATATCTGATACAATATTGTATGGAACTTGGTCATTATTGCTATTTTTACAAAATTCTTTTACCTTTTTAACATATTATTCTAAAAATATTATGTATAAATACCTGTGTGTTATTTTTATCTATCATCATCATCATTCCCTTTCCGCACTTCATGGTGCATAGGGCAATGCATTGGTACACCAATTTTAGCGTATCTTAATCATTTTTGTTACATGACAGTAAAATGGTCAGTCTTATATTTCAGGTAAGTACCAGTCCAGCTATTTGAATTGACGCTAAAGCTGCAGATATTTTCTCTTAGCCCTCAGAAAGATAGTAAAACAGATGGAAAAAATATAACAAATTAATTTATCTTTTTAGAGTGGCAGCATTTTACGGTGAAATAATCTAAAATAGGGCAGCATCTAGCCAGTCTAGCCAGTCTAGCCACTGCATCTAGCCATTCGTTTTTAATACTAACATTTATGTCAAAATTTAGTTTGACTTTGAAATTTACTTATTTCTCTCTCATATTTTTATAAGACTTTTAAGAAAAGAAGTCCCAACCTCAGAACGATTAAAAAATTTAATTAATCGTAATTTAAGGAGAAATTACTTGGTGGAACCAACTTTTTGTCGCTTTTAATGCGTAGATAGGCGTATCAGTAAAAGGGGTAATAGATCCGTCGGTACATACAACCGATGAGCTTACATCAAAACTTTGTGGTGGAGGTACCGGTAGTGTATCTTCGTAATCGCTTGGGAAAATGTATCTTCAACTATGACGTCATTATGAGGCTATGTCACTTTGGCGTGTGGATATGGGTACCGTGACATACGCTTTCCCTTGTTACATATCGATATACTTACCCAAAACTTGAAGGTTTGGGTCGGTAGTGTATATTCGTAATCGCTCGAGAGAATTTAGCTTCAACTGTACCGTTATGGTGAAGGTTTGACGTCCTTGGCTTCCTATCATTATCGCAGCCCTGCCAGTAATCCGGCGTTTTTATACAGGCAGCTACCAAGCCAGCTACCAGCTATATAGTATACTAGCGGACCCGACAGACGTTGTCCTGCCCAAACGTTGGCAAAATACTTTTCATTGATAAGTAGGTACCTAGGTACTTGTTTGTGATTGAATTCCAAAACTAAAAATTGTTTATATTGAATTCAAGTAGGTACCTAGGTACTTGTTTATGGTTGAATTCCAAAACATAAAATAAATATTCTTTCCAATATGGCATTCTTTTTGGTAACGTCAAACTCCGGTCGTCTCACCAACAAAGGGGTGTTCTTATGTCGGAATACGATTTTTAAAAACGTTTTGAATTTAATAATATTTTAGTGTTACCAAAAATCCAAAAAAAGAAATAAACGGGTAGAAATTATAAGGAATTTAAGGAAAGAATCTGATGCTAAAAACAAATGCTGTTTGTAAACATTAAAAAACAAAAATTTTCATACACAAAAAAACAACATCTTTCCATTTTTTTGCAAATGCATTCTCTTCGAATGCAACCCTGGTGATCGATGAATAAAACATTTATGCTCCTAACTTCTTTTTTACGGGTTCGCTTGGAAATTTTAATATCTACAAACACGCACAGCGCAAAGATCTATATTTCTCTGAAAACCGCACGTAAATCGGTTAAGCCGTTTAGGAGAAGTACGGTGACATCACACGTTCAGAGGAATTATATATATATATAAAGATTGGTAAAAGCATACAGGCTTTACAATACATTAAAACACAGCTTCTGCCATTTAAATGCGTCATTATTAGTCGTTTCCAGTAAGCCGGTAGTGCTCAGGTCCGATATCTGCCGCATTACCGAGAGATAATTTTTCAGAAATATCGTAGAAAATTGTTGTTTTTATATGATATTCGTTTACTGTATTTTTTGATGGTGCGATATTGAAAAAACGGTGTTTTAAGGTGATTTTAAACGAGAATTTGAATCCAATTATTCATAAATGGCGATTTTATAACTTTTTATTGCGAAATTGCATTTTTACTTTTATTTTCAATGGAAATTTTACAGAACTTGGTTTGCGGAACTTTACACTATATTAATTTTATCAAATACCATAATCGTTTAGGTCATTTCCACAAAATGGTGTACAAAACAAAAAAAAAAAGCATTTTTTAATAAAAAAATATAAAAGCGCCATCTATGAATAATTTGTTTCATATTTTTGTTTAGAATCACCTTAAATGGTAAAAACGTATTTACTTTTTATCAGACAACAGCCTTAAGTAGGAAGATACTCGTATGTATGTTTACCTAAGACACGATAAGACAATCTTCCCTAATGGCTCACGTGTGTTTACGAGTCCCTCTGACATCAAGTTTATTGTTTTAGTGACAATTAGTCCATTTAGCTAAGAGTCACGAAGAAACTACGTGTAATGAGAACAGGATTACTTCATAAGTTTCTGGTACTTCGCGTAAATTATGGTACCCTGGGAACATATTTTACTTGTGATAATGTTCGCGCCGTAAACATTATAATTATGTATATGAAGTATGAGTAATTATTGCACACTTCGGGGTGTAGTGGTGAAGATATTTGTTAACATGGTCCTGGGTTCGATTTCTGACTACGTCGATAGTAAATATTTATTAGGAAATACATTTTTAACAATGAATTAATTTTTTCATTAATAATACATATTATTTGATTAACATATTACAACAGAGATGAAGAACATTTAAGAAAAGGTAATATAGAAGTCTAGGCATCTACAGGGCTTATGACCTGCCAATGGCTGGTTTAAGTGGTCACTTTACACACTGTGTAACATTCACCCCAGGGAGTTGAATCCTGTCTACAAAAATTTGGACAAACTCAAAATATTGTTATTATTTGATTACCAAACGGTTTCTTATTAATTTATAAAATTCTGGAACCAGTGAGTAAGTGTATAAAAGCTAAGTATTTCAATTATATAATGAACAACTACAAATTTAATGTTCTTATTTTTTTTTGTTCCATAGTAAACAAACAAACCATTGCATATGTGCTGTTTGTGCAGTTTGTGTTTTTATATTTATTTATTTATTATTTTATTATTATTTAAATTTTATTTTGTAATTTTTTTCGTTTTATTTTTATTTTTAATGATGAGGATGTTCAATGCTACGGAAAATTGGATGCAAAAAATGTCTCTCTCTAAAGTTTCTCGAAAATATATGAAAATATGAATAAAAGCTCTTTCTATAAAAATTAACTACATCACAATTTCTCGCTTATCAGCAATCAACTTGAGCATTGGATAGATTTTCTGTTCTCGGGAAGCCAACTTAACAGTCAGGACAGCTCACCGATGAAAACTAGTGACGTCGCGTAGTAATTTCAAATTTACAAAAGTTTGAAAAATCTTAACTTTGAAAATACGATACTTTTTTTCCAGTGAGAATGTAAAAAATAATGTTATTTTTCTCAAACCTGGATGCATATAATTAAGAATGGTCCAAAAGGAGCGTAGAATCATATTTAAATACATCGGACTGTGTCCGAAAATTTTCTATAAATAATACCTTTTTACTAAGAATATATCAATACAGTTAGCCGATAGTTTTAATTTCCCCTTTGTTGAGTTAGCTTTTTGTAATATTGCTTTTTAGAAACAGAACTAATCATTATAGTTCTACATTAACATAAATAACCCCTTTTTTAAATAAATTTTAATTAATAAATATCATAAATGGTACATATTTTTTTTGTTCTAGACAAACCTATGTTTATACATCGAGTAATTGTTATAGTTGTAACTCTCCAATAAAAGAAACTAACTCTTGTGCTAGGAGTCATAAAAACATTTATCCTCACAAAATGCATTGATCAAATAATTCTGCTTCGCTTTGTTGGTTTCCAAAACTCATCTCTCCGTACTCTTTGTATTATACTTTATGCACTCAGTTTTTCTTCTTTCATCAGCAGGGAAGCTAAAATTACACTAAATCAATTAAAACCTATGTTCTTATTAATAAAAAGTAGCGTAAAAAAGTTGACTACCCTGGCAACACTAAGTGTCCATTTTGTTTTTTTTTGTCAATCCGACAGGTGGAAAATGTATGAAATTTTTAAGTTATGCATTTGCTACTTACACATGCATTTGCTACTTTCACGTAAAATGTGATCCCGTTTTGTTTCTTGTTGATCCTAGCAGCATTTCTTCGTTTTAAAACGGCACAACATGGCATAGTTGAATTTAAATCGGGAGTTGCGTACAAAGCGACGTCTTTAAATAAACTAATGTGTCAAAACGTAAAACTACTCTTAAGTAGTTAAGTCGCCTTCTATTTGATACGCATATGCGGTTTCTGGACTATTCTTAATTCTATGCCTGGATGTTTAGTGTTGAAAAAATCACGAATGTAATTAGGCGTCCTGGACTGCTGTAGTGAAAAAAATATTTAAAAAATGGCACACGAACATTCAATATGAAAAATAAATAGAAATACACAAATTTACCTAAGAAACAATATGTACGTAACAGGCATAAATTATTCTCATTTACATATAAACTCGTGATTGAATCAAAGTAATGATAGAGTCGGAAGAAAACTTTGTTTTTTATTTGCATATTTTTTAAGCTGGTTTTTACTACCGATAATATACAAACTAATATTTGTATTATCTAAATACCGATGCCATTTTTAAACTTAAACATGATTTGTTCTTGAAACATAGCTCGTCTTGAAATTTGTAAATTATTACAAGTAAAAGTAATTAAACAAGTTTTGAATTTATAACTTTAAAGCGAATAAAAAACACAGGTACGTATTTTTAATAAATGCGATAAAAGGAATGCAAAATAATAAAGAGAGATTCTTTCAAAAAAATATTTGTCATAAAAATATAGAAAATTTGTCAACAAGACAACTGTTTAAATGGTTATTAAAATGTTACGTATTTTTGGATTGTTAACGTTTCAAATCATTAGTATTTTTATGTAGATTTCAATATTAAAGATGCTGAATTATCGTTTTTTTTTTTTTTTAATATTTTCTTTGAAAGAATTCAATTAATGTTATTAACCTCAATAATTTACCATTGGAATAATGTTTATTTGATTTTTCAAAACATCAGACGAAAGTAATTTTATACGGCGAACAAAGCTAACAATAACATTTCAATTCCCCTAAGACAATATTTTTATTGATCATTGTTTTCGTTTGACTCAAATAATCCAGTGGGATTCTCTCCAATAAGCTTGGGAAAAATAACAGATGTTCTTAAGCGGTGTAGTTTTAATATTAGTTTTGGACGTAAGCTTTGGCCTTATATTTATTTTACAACTCTCACTAAACTTTATGACTCATTAAAATATTTTTACAAGTAGATCAACGAATTGATACGTGAGGTTATTTAAATTCCAGTTATTTATTTTTAAATTGTGCATTCAATATTATTGGAAATCACGAAGGTTTAATAGCTATTAGTCAAATCGACGATGAAGTTAAATTATGTTTTTTTTACTTTCACACAAATGAACAAATAAAACAGGGAAAGTACTTAACGTACCTGTTTTGTTTGAAAGTACAAAAAACCTTTTTTAATCCGTTTTGTTTAAGCTGTTCAATTTTAAAGAATTAAAAAATAACGCTTTTATAAAATTTATGTACAATTAAAAAAAAAACACTTGAAGATGAGCTGAACCCTTAATTGACGTGATATTTTTTTTAAATTTGAATCCTGACTGGCTAGGAAGCCCAATTATAGTAGTGAATTCAACATAAAACCCATAGGCCTCAGAAAATTCCTATCCATTTCGCCTTCTAAAACAAACCTTTAAGCATAAATAATTATTAAGTAAAATCACTCTTTGACGTCACATAAATCAACATTTCAAATGATTGAACTAATATCCACATTATGATATTATCAGAATAGTAAATGTAAAATAAAATGCCAAGTGATCACTTAAAATTGATAATGGTAGGACACAATACCTAGACATCCATATTACCTTGTCAAAAAGTTTCTCTACTTTGTTAGATTATTCTTTTTAATCTAAATGTAATTGAATAAATCTGGAATTATTAGCAGTTTGAGGAATGACTGTTTGAATATTTTATTTGAACATGCCTAAATCATTTCGTTTTACAATTTATCCGTTATTTTATTTTTAGGACATAGTTATTGTCCAGAAAAGTATTGAGATATAGTGTGTTTTGAACCTCAGACCTCTGATCTATAAGTTCGTGACAATACCAGGAAACCACAGACCGTCTCATTGCAGTCAAATTTAATCGAAGAATGATAATAGTCGTATGCTTGCCGAAAGGGGTACTTAATATGTGACGCTCAATAAACATGATTTGTTTGATAAAGTGAACCCGATAACATTAGAATGCTTTTGTATTATATCCTCGAACTAATGGGTTAATGATAATCTCCTCACGAACGAAAACATCCCTCCTTTTCCCCCAAGCTATTCAATTTCTTCCGTTTGCTTAATTATATTTGTACCACGAAATGAAAGGGTGAAACTAATAGGACAATTGTGTTATTACCAAACGGAGGAAGGGTTGTTAGCGGCGAATAGCAGACAACAAACGCCATTTTGAAAGAAAACAGATGTAAGGAGAAGCAAATAATTAGTGATATTAAAACATCTAGCTAAAGTGCATTGCAATGCAACGGTAAGTGCAAACGCACTCTATTTCATTGTGAAAATGTAAAACAATAACAATGAATAATAACTATAATAATGACACAAACCATTTCATTAAAATTGTTTTAAAATGCAACATTTTACGTCAATTCGAAATATATGGTTCTGTAATTATTTTTCAACATACACGGCACGCAGTGCCTTTTATCTTACACAAATACATAAATAATGTAGTATAAATACTTCAATATAATGTGAAAAATATCAAAAAAAGAAAATAGCAATGTTATATCAAAACTATGTATAAACACAGAAATTGTATATAAAGAACTTGCTAAGATATAATTTAAAAAAATTAACAATGTGAAGATAAAATTTAAAAAATCAAAAAGAAAATGATTTTATTTTTACTAAAAATCATTTATAAAAACTACTCTAGATGGAATCAGAAGAACGGGGTACAAATTAATTCAAATATTTTTGAAAATACAATCAAATGACGACTTTTTTATTCGAATGAACTTTTTTAGTACGTTTTGCAAGTTAACAAAATAGCAATAAATTATGGTTTGGAATTTACATAGGTATATCTTGAAAATTATCACAGTAAAGTTTATCGAAAATGTTTTAAGGTTTGTATAAATAATAATTCTAATTCAAGGCAGTACTTTCATCTGCGGAAAACTTTTACGTAATTAAGAATAAAATTCAGTTTTAAATTCTTCGTATCCGAGATATTTCAAGTGAATGAAATCTTGAAGATCATTAAACTCGGGGGTCGTTTGACTGAAAGAAAAATTGCTGAAAGAAGCCGGAAAATCGTCTACTAAGTTATAAAATATGTTCATACGGAGTTGTGTGCTGCCTTTACTAGAGAAACGTTGCTCTCGCGAACTTCTCCACGAGTTATAAGATTTATTTAGGGTGTCTAATGCATTTCTCAGTAAGACTTCCGATGGCGTGGACATGACTATCTCTCTATACTCAATGGCGTCAGCAATAATCGCAATTGGGAGAAAAGCCAAAAAGAAAAAATCAGAAAATTATAGGAGAACCACATATAAAAATAAATAACACTTTGCTGATAAAATATTATTAATATTTAAAGCATTAACTTTATGGTCAAACATTTAAAAAAATGTTATTAAATATTTGTATATAACCACTTACCGACTTTTCTATGTATACCGGTTTCGAGACGTACCCGTCTCTTCGTCAGGACACCAATTAAACCAACATGCAAACAAACATGCGAAACCCACTATACACCTACACCATAGTTGCTGCACAAAAAATATAAAACCAACACTACATGCATTTTTACAAGATATTAACGGCCTTAATCAATTGTAAAGACTAAATAAAGAAAAAGTATACAAGAAACTAATTTTAAAAAAAAAAATGTATGTAGCAAAGACAAACAGAACAATATCTTATTGGTTTACATTATATTAAAAAAAACCGATCTCTATAAATTCTAATCAAGTATGAAATGTCACTTCCTAAATATTTTAGTTTTTCCTTTCTCCTCCCTCTTTCCTTTTCTCTTTACCCCCTCCTCTCTTCATTGTATAGTGTAGATATTTAGTCAATTTTTATTTCCTAAAAATGATGCTTTTAAGTTTTTAAATTTTTTTTTAAAATGAAAATATTATGACACCAATAATATGTTATATGTCACTGATTTTCTAAAATTGAACAGTTTGAGTAGGTAGGAAGAAATTGACTTAATACATATGCCCGCTCTTATGGATATGTAAAAAACAAACGCCATATCACTCTATCTTTGCATACATATCATGCTTTCTCTACATTCATACATCTTCACATGCACGCGCGCTGATTATTCTGACTTTTAACATGCCCATTTTCAAGTATTTGTAAAATTTGATCATGCCTGCTTCCTTTTTTATGCATCCATTTACATTCGCGCTGTAAATATCTTCAGCCGTTCTTTTGCTGTCTATTCGCTCTACATATCCAAACCAACGCAGAGCTCCTTTCTTGATTTTGTCGACAATTATTAATCTCAGCCATACATAATGTACGGATCTCGACATTTGTGCATATACCGAGATATCGGATTTCGACAGCATTTAGCCTTCTTTTATCCCTGTTTTTTCAAGTGCATACTTCGCTCCGATACATCAAGGTCGGGACCAGGACTCCATTGTGAACTGCTCACTTTTTATGTAAATAAAGTTTTTAAATAAAGCTTACTTAACTTAACTAAACTTCGAGCTAAGCCATGTCAATCTTTATTTATCCTACACCGTGTTAGTAGCGAAACGATGTACGAAAAGTGGGAAGATCGATCTCAAAGAAATCCAAGTTGGGTGACGAATTGACTAATCTTCTCATCCTGGACATTGCGACATATAAACAAAATTTGCCCTTAGAAGATTTGATAAATAATTAATTTTGACTTCTAGTGATACAGTTGGTAACAAAAAATAAATCGAAAAGATATTAAAATAAAATAACATTACTATCAATTATGTTCTGACATAAAAAAACAGACCATTAACCGTTTCACCATAGGGGTAGGCAGAAAAGATAGAACGCCATATCACTCTGTCTTTGCATACAGACCTTACTGCCTTTACCTTTATTATTTCGACTTTTGTCCATCTTCAAGTAGTTTTTGAATTTTGTAGTGCCCTGTCTTATTCGGTGTTCCTCGTTTTCTGCATCCATTACCATTCAAATCCTAAATTCGATTAGCCGTTCTTTCACTGTCCAAACCAACGCACCACCTTTTTCTTGATTTTGACGATACACGGATCTCGACATTTGTGCACCCGTCATATACAGTTTTACCACACGTTTGCCTGAAAGATTGCATTTCAGCAGCATTCAGCCTATTTTCATCTATGTTTTTTATAATCTCGAATTGTGTTTCGTTTTCGTTTTCAAAGAAAACAAAAACATGGTATTTCACAGGGGACAATTTTGGGTCCACTATTATTTCTATATATATAAATGAACTATGTGATCTTAAAGTAAAAGGAGAAATATTGTTATATGCTGATAACACTGCCATTATTATTAATAATAAAACATCAGTCAACCTTTAATAACGCTACAAAAAGTATAAAGATAGTTAATAACTGGCTTGAAACAAATTTACTTAGTTTAAATCAAGAAAAAAACATGTATTTGCCTTTCCAAATCTCACACCATATTTATACGAAAGACTTTTTAATAATTAAAAAAGGAATGGCCTACGCTCAGATGCTGAAGTTTTTGTGAACATTTTTTCCAATTGACGTTATAGCTTAATTTTAAGATGTATTTTTCTAAAATGTATTTTTGTAATTCCATTTCTATGTAAATAATATATTTATGGAAAAATAAAAAAATAAACAAATAATAATAATAATAAATGAATGTTATAAATTCCGTACTTCACTCCCATACATAAGAGTCGGTACCAGAACTCCATTGTGGAATACTAGTTGTAACTAACCGGCAGTTCTGAGATAGTAACATACAATAAAGAGCTTCTTTAAAGGAGATAACCTAAAATAATAATTGTGCTCAAGTTATTCTGTCTTAAAATTTGTTAAAATTCGCCGAATCAATTATGATAATTGTTCAATAGATATTCATTATTTCCACTAACAGATTGAGGGAACAAATCTATGTTTTATTCAGGAGGAAGTAAAATCGGGGCAAATTCCGGTAAAGATTCCACAAAATGTTAATGTAATTGAGACCCGGTGTTGTCTTATCTTACCAAAAATTCTCCGAGTGATTTGGCTTCTTCCATTTTCCTGCATCTTGCGAGGGGAGTGATTCACGCCTTTGTTTGCAGTTAAACCTTGCCCTATGTCAATACCATCTTGATTAAATAAGGGAGGGGAAAAGTTTTTGATTGCTGTAACAAATGCTGAAGAGGGAGATCAGAAATTTTATCAGAATCCAAAATAGGACGTAGGAGGGCCATCAAAAAAGTTTCGCGATAAAGCGAAAAGGTATAAAAAATATTTTTTTAATGTTCTCACTAACGGTGTGCTTTTTAGTGAACTATTAATTATTTTTTGACACGTTTCTACTAACTTTTATCATCATCATCATATGGAAAAAATATGATTACTAATAAGAAGAAAAAACAATGTTTCAAAACTTATTGTACGAAGGACTGAAAATGTAAAATGAGTAACCTGAAGAAATCAAAGAAATTTAAGCGATTCAAATATTTTTAATTTATTTAATAAGTGAGTTTTTCAAAAATTTCGGTATGAATTTCTTATAAGTATCTTAATATAAGTTCTTATGATTTAAAAACTAACCTTATGAAGTATAAATAAATCGTGAGCATACAATGAAAACTGGACAAGTCATAAGTCTTGTTTGTTGGCAAATCAAAATTAAAGTTTTTACATTGATACACTAACAGTATTGCTATTTTTTATCCATTTGATTTTAAGTTACTAATGCTTTATATATGCATAAGCAATTTATTATGTCAATATGGGGTGTTTTGGTTTTGTCAAAATTTTCATCAGCAGATATTAATTAAATTATCAATTTTGTAAAAAAAAATATATGTTAGTGAACTAGTTTTATTTTCACTAAAAGATACCTTTAACTCAGCATTTAATGTTTGAGAGACAAATACTCTTGCTATTGGAGAGTATTATAACTCTTTAGAGCCAACTCATTTATATTGCTGTGAATTTATAGATTCTTACCCGTTTTTTAAATTTTCCTAGCGCAGCTGCACGTAATAATAATTCTACGTGTAAGTGGCAAAAAAATCTCCTGTACCCAACTAACCTCAAACGAGAAAACATCAAACCAATAAAATGCTATCAACTCAAACCACAACAACCGAGCTGTGTTAGCGTCTTCCCAGACCACCAGCTCCAAACATCAGCGGTGCCAGCGTCGTGAGACTACCATCTTCTACACAACCTCACGCCTCGAAATCATATGCGTAACCTTCTTTTCCTTCAACTATACAGTTCACTCTAAATTATCATTCGGACGAGGTATTTCTTCACATCTCATCCAATTCTCAAAAACATTTATAATGTCGAACCATCGCTTAAAGGTTCCTGGTATCATGCGTTGTCCCTATTTGACGGTTTAAATATTTGATGTTGTTTTGGCATAAAAGGAAAATGAATTTGAATAATAAATAAGCATTTAAAGCATGTTCGGTTTAAACGATAGGTAGAGATAAAACGCTGTATGGGTATGTGCGTTGCTTGAAGTTTAAAACCAAAGTTATTTAATAATATGAGTTCTCACAGGACGCTCCTCACACTCGGGTTCTACACTGATACAGGCCGTGTATTTGTCTAGTTGACATTCTGGAAGGAGGCGAAAGTTTTTGCTTTTAGTTAGAGCCTTATCTAAAAACCGTGGGTGGATAGAATATGGGAACCTTTCCATTTGTGAGATATCACTTATGGATGCCTTGGCAAACACGTATTAAAACTTTTGCTTGTAGCGGACATCTTACCTCCTACTTTCTCATACTACCCTGGTATCTTGTTAATGGAAGCGAACATTTTAACAGCTGGTTTGTGAAAGAATTATTTTCAACATTACTAGCCACTTAACAGAATTCACACGAAAACCAAATAAAATGGAAATTTTACTGATTGATATTGCGTTTTTTTAAAAAAACTCTTACGTTCACCTCACCTGCGCGATGTTTATTCGAGTTAAATCTTATTTAGGCACACCGCTTATAAATATTTGTTTGCTTAGCAGTAAATGATTCTGATTTGTCACGTTTCAAAGTGAAACGCTCATTTGGTTGAACTCGGAGAAACCAAACGAAAACTGCCGAGCGAAGCGTAAAAATAATATTTAGTTTACACATTTTTTTGTGAGGCAGTGAGCGTATTTAATCTGTCAGGCTTCGAGATAAAATGTAAATTCCTTAAAACTTAAAAATAAGATCTATGTAAATCGCCATAAACATTTCACTTCGGTCGAGCAAGCCGTCACACACTATTTTTTTTTAAAAATCCTTTGATTTAATATGAGTATGTATCCTTTTGTCATTTTATTTGTCAACCTTGATGAAAACCCAGATTATTATTTTTTTCTTGTGGTTTTAATGCAAATAATAATATTTCTTTTAAATGATAAGATACGGTATTTGCACTACAAGACCATTTGCATAGAATTTTACTATTGAATTAACAAACTAAACATTTGATATTAAATCAATTCGAAGACTTGACGCATTAATGCTAACCTTTTTAGTAGAAACAAGGTTTAAATGATTTTTTAATTTTAAAAAAAACTTTTTGTACAAAATGTAAATTGTACTTTGGCGGCCTTAATGTCACACAAACTCAACCGTTTAAATGGATTTAAATGCATAATCAAATATGGTTTAAGAAGAACCCTGAACGAGTGTTAATCCGTTTGTGAGTAGTTGGGATATTCGCCTTCCATGCTTGATCTCCTAGGTTTGATCCCTTGCAGAGTAGACTTGAAATATATTTGTTTTGAAAGGTTTGGTATACATTGCAATATTTCATTGTTCCTGGACTGGCACGTGAAGCGTAAAATTGATTCTCTCGCCTCCACGTATTGATGAAACGAAGACGCTTTAATTGGAGTATCACTGCAGTACTCTATAAGTCACTGAGAATGGAAAGGAAAATAATTATGACGACATGAATGTATTTCCTGAATTTCTGATGCGCCATTTATCATCCTAAGGTTTTACGTATTAAAATATATATTTAACCCTCTGAAACCTGAATTAAATAGTGACTGACCGAGGTTTTGGTTTTGGTTTCGGTTGAAAACATTGATTCAGTCGGTCATTGCAATTAAATTTGGGAGTTGTAAAAAATATTTGGGAAAACAGAATTATTTAAAAATTCACGTCGTTTTTTTTTATCCTTTCAGTTTAAAAATTGATACTTTGCATATTTTGAAGATAAATTCGGTTTTAAATTGTGTTTTTTTTAACATTATAGGGAATAATTCATTACCAGTTGCAAATATGTATATACTAGACCTTAATTAAAAAAACAAAACAACAATTATAATGATAACCTAGATAAATTTCAATATATTATTAGGTCACAGGCTAGTTTGCATTTATGGACTTCAACGAGAGAGTCGAACTGTCAAAATTTAAATGCCTTTTTAGGCGGTATTACGGATCGCAACCTAGCGGATAAAAATATACGCCATTGAGAAGATTTTCCGCAATTAGAAAAGTATAACCAAACATTTGATTTATTAGAGGAAAAATAATATCGCTTAGTTAAGGTCTCGAAAATTATTCGTTAAGTGGAACCATCTTTCATTTTGCAAAACCTCTTACGAAAGTATTGTTAAATTTAGCACAATCTTTAAAAAGCATGTCCCATTGATTTGATAGCATGTGTTGCAATAAAAAATACCAGTTCTTAACATTACATAAGTTCGTCTGATTGAATAAACGCTTTCTCCTACCAAGAAGCCATCTTCACTTGTTTGAAGAAACATCTTGATGAAAGTACTAATTGGTTAAATTAATAAAAATTATCGGAAATGCACTTAGTGTTTAAATCAAAAAGCTATCAATGAAACCGTTGATTGTGAAGTCTAATAAATATACTATTTAATGATAGTACAAAACCAATTACCGATTTTTCTTTATCTACCGGTTTTGAGACGTACCCTTATAGTAAAGATACAGAAGTTAAAATTTTATTTTCTAATAATGACGGATCAAAAGTAAATAATATGGAAATAAACGAATAATAAAATAAAACAGTTTGATTCAGCAGTGTTATAAAGTATTGTATATTTTTACAACATTTTAACTAGTAGGTAGTATGTAATTGTTTATTTTGCATGAACATTTCCTTAGAGCAACTTTTGCTTTTATGCCCCGATGTCCAGAATGTGTGGATTAGTCAATTCATCCCACACTGTTTTAGTCGCGAAGAGATCTTCCGGCTTTTCGTAGATCTCTTCGCGACTAAAACAGTGTGGGATGAAGTTGGATTGGCATGGTTTAGCTCGAAGTCTTATGTCATTCGTTTTTATGAATATATTTTATACCATTATTGTATTGCCCTTGTTTGTCTTTGCTACATAGTTTTATGTTCTTTTCGGTTTCTTGTAGGCCGTAAATATATAATAAATAAATAAATCAATTAATTAAGTTTTACATGCTTAATGTTTTTGTTTACCATATTATATTAATTATTATATTTTTATTTTATATTTATTTTCTCATGTTTGAGAGAAGAAAGGAAGGAAGGCTGATCTGGAGTTACTTCGTGTGCATCCACTGACGAAAGGATTTTATTAATATATTATTTTACATTATTATCGCTTTATTTTATTTTTTTACAAATGGAATTATACGGAATGGCTTTTCACGGGTACGCTTTTATTATATTTGTATTGGCTTATAAATAGAAAACTACAGTTGGCCAATAATTTTGTTTTATTTCTGAATATTGTATTTTTTGTTACAATTTATTTATTTATTTATACAAATACATACATATTACAAGAAAAATACAATAATAACGTATCCCAAACTCTATGAGGCCAAGAGTCCTGGGTTGGCTATTGTTTTTTTTTATGAAATAAAATAAAATAAAAATACAAAGAATTATAGTAAATATACACTTAAAATATATGGAATTACTCTTGAAACACGAGTTCCACATAAAGAGTAAGTATTTATTCAGCACCTATTTGTTTTCAAAAAATAGGTCTATAGAGAAATAAAAAATGAAATGAAATGTAAATAAATTGGCTATTCGGAAGATAGACCGCGGCCGACAGAGCAATAATATTGATAAAAGGCAATAAAATATATCTGTAAAGGGGACAAGAACAACCCCATTTCTGCAGTCGAAATAAATCGTTACTTTTATGACATTACTTGTCGTAACATAATTCAGTATAAATGCATTGGGTATAGATAGATTCGATTAATTTTGTCTCGAATGATCATTAGCAATAAGTCCGCCAAAGTACTTATTCTCTGTATTTTAACATTTAAAATAAAAATAAATAAAAAATTAAAACAAATGTTTCAAATGATTACTTAGCTCGACCGACGCCCTTCAAACAAGTAAAAAATTGAATAAATCCTACAATCATGCAATTAAAACTATTTATTTCAAATTCATTTTACTGCTCCAATTTAATCTAGTTCCAGTAAAAGGATTCAGAGTATACTCACTTTATTACTAAAATATGAACGCAATATAGGTATGCTATAATATTAAAACATATTTATATAAATAATTGAGGCCACACTTTCTCCTTCGATGGAAAAGAACAACACAAAATTAGTTAAGGAACAAAACTCTCGTATACCTGTTTGTTTTTTTTCTCTCTCCTTACTCTCTCGATGCAATGCTGGCTTCATATTAGCTGCGTTGAAGAGCATATGACTTTTTCACGAAAGCAGACGGTGTAACAGACGTTATTACAATTACCTACATCAAAAGCACATAAAATATTCGCTTACCAGCTAATATGCAACGCAACCCATTTAAAAACTTTATTTATCTAGCGCCAAAGACTTTCCTACCAAAATAAATCCAGGGTCCCCTAGATAAATATATATTTTTTAATTTTTTCATAGTCACATTTATTTCATTTTTTTACGTTTACCTACCCCATAATGTTGAAAACCTATCAAAATTATTTAAAAAAAAAATTATCTTCAAATACAAATAAAAAGTACTTTAGACTTATTAACAGCATATATAACAGCAATATATTCCAGCCAAACAAAAACGCTACGACTTCGCTAACGAGTAGCGCAATATTGGATCAGTGCTGTTCAACGTCTCCACAGCAAGAGCAGTATGATGTCATATATCATCCTCTCGCAAGAGTATTTTATGAAAAATATAATGAATTTAGTAGAAAGCTCATAATATTATGAAACTGTTTTATAAACACTACCATGAAAATTTAAACGATATTCATTTTTTTTCATTTGAAACCGTATTGACACCATTTTAGCGGGGGTATTCCTGGTACCTCCCTCTAGAGCTCTGAATTTTTTTATACGTTTAGGCTTAGAAAGGATAACGTATTAAATTTTAATAAAATGGTATGATATTTTAAAGACAGAAATCTGAGCTGAAAATTTGTACATAAGATTGGTTGGTAGTGAATAATCTTATAATAATCAGAAAACAAGAAGCGAAGTTTTTAAAAAAATAAAAATATGTAAATAAAATAAATGTGCAATGTAAATTAATATTTCCAACAGTTTTGCCTTCAGCATTTTTACAGAATCATATTCAATTTAGTTTAACATCGTTAACTCGTAATGTGCATTGTAAATCAATTTGCCTGTTGCCTGCTCTGGATATTGATCTGTTCCATTTATCCAAAGGGGTTTTCGGGAGCAGGATTCTCCTACTACTTTTACATGAGTCTCTTTTGCGTATTTTTTTTTTAATATGTACGTATTACATGTATGTTTGTAATGAATATGATTTATTTAAATAATTTAATTTAATTGAAAAAAAAATATTTTGAAGACAAATGACTCAATGATTTTAAATATGGTTTTAAAACATTATTTGATCATCTGAGTTTCAGAGTTGAATTTACATAAAAGTGGAACTGCGCAAAGTCATATTGTTTTCTACACACTTTTACACAATTTGAACTAAGGAATGTTTGGTTTTAAGAGTGAATAAATCGTCATTTTCGGATAATTGTAGCCAAGAAATATTTTTTTTTTACATCATCATCATCGCTCCTTTTCCGCACCTAATGGTGCATGAGGCATTGCATTAGTATACCAACGGGAGTGAGTTTTGATCATGTTTATTACACAAACATAATTTAATGTGTCTAACGCTTCAGGTTCCAGTTAACGAACTATAAAAAAACGCTTTTGAAAATGAATATTTTGTGTCAACCACACCCATGTCGGAAATGAAATCCGAGACCTCTTGAATGGTAGGCAAATGCTCATACTCACATTCCATTTTCAATAAAAACCGACAAGAATTTTTGGTAAAAACGTCAAATAACTTCCTCTTCCATTGAGTCATCGATCAACTATTATTAATTTGACAAACTATTTTCCAAATCAACAGAATAACCTGTGATCTATTTTGTCAATAAAAACAGAATTTAATTAGGAAAATATTGTTAAAAACCCACAATTTATCTATTTGGACACACCCCAGGAATCCCAACAGTTCTTAAAAAGAGTAAAAATCCATACGAGTGTGTTCAAATTGAATATATTCTTTAACGACCGAAGCTCGTATCATTTCTGGAACGAAGTTTAAAAGATTAAGCTCCCAGTGCGAAGCTTCTAGTTCAGTGGCAGTGGCGGGTCTTCCTAGTTTAATGTTCCCATTAAGATTAAGGAAAATTCTCTTGCGGGAGACGCCAAATATTATTGCACTATAAAGGCGTATTTGGAGTAAAAATATTGCACTAACTGCACATTACTCGGTAAAATATTTCATCCTACCACGTTGCAGTAATACAAATGATTCACAGAAAAATACAACCCTTGAAATGTCGAAACTATTCACATTAGGTTTGTTTTAGTATAATATAAGTTTATTTAAACTTTATGTCCAATACATAATAAATTCACTTTTTTATTTTAAAAAATGTACAAACTACTTGTACTTTTGAGTTATACATCTACAAGTTTCGGGGTTACTTCCTCAGCCATAGGTAATGAATCATCATTGCCTGCTTTTTCCTATCTGTTCCTCTCTATCCATATATAAGTATACGTTTTATAGTGAAACAATATATAAATATAATGACGAATCCCCGTACTGCGGGCCAATTGTTCGTGACACCTGATTTTTATCATTCGAATTTATATCGTAAACATGGGCAGTGTGTAAAGTGGCCACTTAAACTAGCCAATGATAGGTCATAAGCCCTGTAAATGCCTAGACTTCCATATTCCCTGCTCAAAAATATTTCCCCCCTCTGTTGTAACAAATTAAGATCGAGGTGCTTTCGTAACTATTATTTAGTAAATAATTCGATGTGATTTAATGAGCGAATACATAATCTAAATTCAACTTGATTTAAAATGTTCGCATAAAGCACACAAAAATAAAGAATTATAAATAAATCAATATGGTTTTTTTTGGGAGATACCGTGTGTGTTGGATTTGTTCCGACGTTTCTGAATAATTTTTAAATATGTTAGAGTAGGAAAAAAATATTTGTTTTTCGTACGAGCATCGTATAGCACAAAACTTCCGAGCAACTCTTACGTCATAATAATGCAGAGCTTTGCACAGTGCTCGCATATTTAATTATGAATTGTTATGAGTTCGAATAAACAATGGTTATTTTGTTGTGTTCAGAGTCTGCTATTCTCAGTGGCTGTACAAACACAATTTCTTTTTCATGGCTCATGCCGCTCATGGTTCAAATCCCCGAGTCAGACAACTTTATTGGTTGGTAAGTTCACACAATAACTAGGTACTTACTACACAGACATATTCAAATATTTGTCGTGATGATAAAAAGGAAAGTCATTTTAAAAAGCGAATCGCAAAATGTCATTTAAATAAATAGACAAGTTATTCTCCTAGTAGTCGCAATTCCCATTGAGTGAAATATCAAATCGCGCAAAACGAGAAACATTTTAGTAACGTACATGTTCGACAGAGATGCCTGTATTATTTTTGTCAATATCTTTCCGTTTTTTCGACAATTTGTGAAAACGAATTCAGTAGACCAATTGCTTTAGTTTCGACGTTTTTCTTCAGTTAAGAATATCATTATGATTTCCATTAAATGTCATTAAAATTGATTTATGTTTCGACAGGGATAATGAAAATAAAGAGAGCTTATGATATCTTGACTAGCTTAAGTTATGGTTTTTAAATTATTTTACTACAGTCATAATGCGATTGTGTTTCTCGATAGATTTTAATTACTAAAAAATACCTCCATAACACTAATAAATTACATATCTTCTTATAAGTTAACCAAAAAATTTAAGTTTTTTTTTCTTAATTATTTTTTTTTTATTATTAAAACATAATATACAAAACATGAACAAGATATTATATTCCCTGGAGTTTTATAAAAAACAAACTTATTTGAGACGGTACATAAAAAGAAAACTTTTTCGTGACAATACATTATATTAGTTAATACCTACAACATAATATTTAAAACATAAAACAAAGTATTATACACTATTCACATATTTATATCAATTTTTTATTATTTTTTATATGGAGTTGCTTTATTATTTACCTTGCTTATAATTCACGAGGTTTATATTTCAAAAAGTGGATTTTTCTGAAATTAAATATCTTAAAATTTATCTAAACTATTGGGATCAGGAGGGATATATTAATGTGGGCTAATCAGGAACTTCTCAGCATTTGCTCACGTAGAGAGGAAACCACTTAAAACTCTTCAGGAGAAGCCGGCCTGTTGGCAGTAGTCAACAGGCCTTCCGTTCCACTAGACGAGTGTTCGGCATTTTGTTCCCTACTTTGGTTGATTTTACCATTTTCCTGCGCTATATTTACCGTGTATGATACTACCTCTCGTGTGAGTTCTTTATTACCTATCACCGATGGGATGTCGCATAGATCTTCACCCAGGCCTCTGCATCGCGCCTACAGCTGTTGTCTTTGAAAACTGAAAAAGGGGCAATGCATCAACAGGTGAGGGACATCTTGAGGAGTTTCATCGTCGCATGGGCAGCTGTCAATCTCTGAGAGCTTGAAGCGATATTGATATTAAATTAATACAAGAGATTTAAGTAATATTTTTTAATCGGAACACTTTTAGATTTGCTATTTGACTTTTCGTTTTTTAGTTCATCGGGTAGTTTTTTTTATTTTTTTATAATTATTTGCACTACAGCAGACCTTGAGGCCCAATAACAGTGAATTACAGAACAGTACACCCAGACTTGAGACAAATCACATTTGATTTTCGTGTTCTCGCCGGGAATTGATCTCAAAACCATCAGTGTAGGTGTAAGTGTCTCAACCACTACACCACGGAGGCCGCCAATTGTTTACCTACCCTAGTTATCAGTATTTTTAACAGTTATATGTAGAAACGAATGTACAAGAAACTGAACAAAAAGAAAATAAATCTATGTAGCAAAGACAAACAAAGGTAATTAAATAATAGTATACAATAAATTCTTAAACACGATTAACATATCAGACTTCGAGCTAACTCATGCCGATCCATCTTAATCTCAAACTGTGTTAATGGCGAAGAGATCTAAGGAAAGCCGGAAAATCTATCCTAAAGAATCTTATTGTTTCATTTGTTGATATCGATGGTGGAAATAACCTTTTAAATTAGTCCAATTATATAAAAAAAATTACATTACATTTCAAATTTTTTTTTTACAGAGCCCATCGCAGCTATTTTATATTTTGTTCTTTCGCAAAAAATATAAAACTCTTGAAAAAAATACAGCCGTAAACAAACAAAAAACATAGAAATACCGTAATTTGTCCAATGTGTGCAGCTCCTATCGGATGGGCTTCTATGATTTAGTTGATAAATTGTTATGTAGAAGTGTTATCTGTCATCTTATTTTTTTGTAAGAAGAAAATAGACAGAACTAAACTACAAATATTATGTATGTCAAAAAATGAAACGGAATATTTTTTTATCTTTTTTTATGACTTTAACCCTTTCCTACATCGAGCCTCCCGTTTAAATTCGTTGTATCCTCCCTACTCAGCACTTGAGGGAAGCAATAAGCAAGCAGAGCAGTCTGCTGGATATTGTATGATATACACGTTAGTGTGTATATTCGCATATTGCACACTAACAGTCTACGTCTACTCGTCTACAATATACATGTGAACTCAGCACAGAGTGGAGCAAAGTGCAGTTAGCTCAGCTTTGGAAATATTTCACGATTACGGAACTGCGAAGAGATCATACTTTGAATTTTAATACAAGTTTTTGAAACTGCCCGTATCATCAATTCGGAAAAGCTGAGAAAATTTATTGACTTTGCTTGAACTCGAGTTAAAGAATAATTTACAATTCTTCTTTTTGTTGCTATAGACCTATGTGGTCTATTCTCTCGAGTGTTTTTCTTTCTGTGAGGTGGATTCCTAAAGGTCTTCCACGATGATCAGTCCAATGAGGCTGATAATGCGCTGTCACATGAGGGAGTCTGGTGGTGTTAATTATTTGGACATGACCGCACCAGTCTCTCCTTCTCTGTCTACTCCATTTTACGCTAGCTGTAGCCTCGGATGTCTCTCCGTTTCTGAGAGTTGCCTGTTATCTCAGTCTTCGTCCCGAAAGTCCTCAATACTTGTTCAGTCCTGGCTGTGCCTGCCCTCGCTTCAACCCCATATGTCATTATCGATCTTACGTATGATCTTACTCTTAATGGCCACATAATTATTTTTCCATTGTTTATGTTTATTATTATTTACCGTTTTTTAAGGAAAACGATAGTTTTTACAAAGTAAATAGATAAAAGATTATATCGTGGAGTAATCACTGCAACTGAGCGACTTAGAAATCAACATTTTTGAGGCACTCACCAAAAACACATATTTGTATCCCCTCTATATTGCTGATTTTAGATCTCCACTTACATTTACAGAGCGCATTTACAATTAGTAATTAACAATAATTAGTCATCTCCATTTTGAAAATATAACAAGAAAATCATTTAAATTTCTAACAAATCGTTAATTTATTGGAATTCTAGTTTAATGTTTAAGATAAGTGGAATTTTAGAGATGTAATTTGTTTAATATTTACAAAATTAAATCATTTATTTGCTGTGCACATTTAAAAACAAACATCAATTTGTGCAGTGTTTCAAGAAAAACATAGGTAATCGTGAATTATAATTTTCCTTTCGAAAAAATATTTTCTTTCCTAGCATGGGATATCACGACGAGAGCACATTCAGTTATCAAGGAAAACACGTGATTTATGAATCTGGTACTGTACAACGCTTTCAAAATCGTCCCTTTTACGCACCTAATGGTGTATTGGAAAATCAACGGTAGCGTATCATTTTTGTTACATAAAATTAGGACGATCAGGTTTATAAGTTACTGACTACCTCTGTTTTGACATTTCGTAAAAAAAGAATCACCTTTTTGAAACACTGAAATTGCAACTCTGCTCACATTGTCGCACACGGGTAAATTTAATTACTACACCTGCATTGATACTAGGAATAACTCTTTACTGCGCGATTATTGTCACAAGACGACAGACATATATTTTTTTCTTAAATGGGAGTTGCATATTTTTTACCTTGCTTATTATGTACATTAGAGTGGGCCGATGATGTATTAAGTTTTTTTATTTTTTTAGACATCAAATCAAAAGGGGTCTAAAAAGTTGCATTTTGAATCAAATTGAACCTACAAAAATATATATTTTTAAATTCCATACTACCTTTGGCCCTTAACCTTTTGGTTTGAAGTTTATAACTGTCTGAACATTTTGTTAATTATTTATATTGATAATTTTTTTTTTTTTTAAAGTTGATTTCAGTTGTTTACCGTTCATTGACTTATATCGGTATTCTATGTTAGTATTTTCGTAAATTCTTCTAATTTTAAGATTATTTTAATCTAACTTTGACGAAAAAATGCACTTCTGTTCTCTCCACTGCAACATTTGTACGTATTATTATGTACTCGTAAACCCATATATTTTCAACTAATATATAATAATGTTTTTTTTTTTTCTTAATTTGTTATTATTTTTTGATATTTTTGTATAAAATGCATTTCTGTCTTCATATTTAAAAATGCACTTCTATTTTTTCCAGTGCATATGTACTATATGTTTACATTACTATATGGTATAATAATACCCATATATTTTATACTAGTATGTAAAGATCATATTTTTACTATTTTTCTTTTACTTTTAAAAATCCTATATATTTTTTGTTACTTCTGTGTAAAATACATGTTTGCCTTTATTTGTATATATGCATGTAAAACATGTAAAAGCCGACAAGGCGTTTAAATAAATAATAATTACAATTGTAATATGGAGTTCAGCAAAATAAACACCAACTTGATAAATAAATAAACATACTTAAAGAAAATAAAGCCATAATCTGAGAAAAAAAGAAGAGGTTATTTGTAAAGGATAAATTAATGATTAAATACGAATGCTTTTCCGTGTATTTAGGTAAAGTGGTATGCTTAATCGTTGGAATATCTAAGTCAGTAAATCAGTGATCTGTCGACCACAAAACTCAATAGCGCATTAATCGCCACAAAGCCCATAAATTGTAAAGTGACAAAAAGGCCATGGGAAAAGCGTAGATATAGAAAAATGTAGTTTTTCAGCGATTTTCACTCGCGGCCGGAAGCGGCGCAGGACCATTAAATGGCTATGAATTTTAATGCAGGAGTTGCATTCACAAAGCGGCCCCGACTCGACCCCGACCCCTTCCGACCAGAGATTGAAAACCACTGGCCGACGCGGAATACGGAATTCGAAAATCTGGGAGTTTTGTTGATAAATTTTATCCTTAAGAGAATTTGTGCACTTTAATAAAATATTTTGTTGAATTGTTGGACGCAGTTTCAAGTTCAAAATATCATTATCATTTCCCTGTTTGCACCCAGTGGTGCATAGAGCACTGCATTGGAATACCTAATGCAACGTACCTCATCGCATTAAACTACCTTGTTGTTGGTTTTACTCCGCCATAGTCTTCTCTCCCTAGCAACTGAATCGTAAGACTGATAAACTACCTACCATGTAACAGAAATTACTGATCCGGAAATGATGCATTAGGATACCAATGCCAATGCAGTTCCCTGTACATCACTGAGTACGGCTGAGGAAATGATGGTGACTGAAGACGAATTCATCGCTGCAATTGGGTCGTCTGATTTGAATAAAATAAAAATAAAATACGAAAAACAGTAAAAACTATAACAGAGAAATATCTTTTTTAATAAAGGTCTATGAAATACTGTCCTGAAAAAATATTTTTTTTTGCTCGTTATTAGTAGCATTAAAAAAAAATTAATTTGTAATTTTAAATTCCCGCAAAACCAGTCATTCCATTGGCCACGTCCGTAATACGTCACGATTTATGTTTATTTGTTCCTGGCCATCGAACTTTGTTTAGAACATTTTTGACGTCACAACTACCAAGGCCAAATAGTATTTTTATTAAATTTCTTTGTCACATTTATGCATGAAAACATTTTTCCACAGTATACATATTGATTTCGGAAATACAATTAATTATTCTAAATCCATTTTTTATATTTTTATCGGTATTCGTAGTATGTGGTATTTCTCAATTGTGTATAATATATATGCACAATATTTATTATTTTTTTATTTACAAAATAAATACATAATTGCATTTCCTTGCCCAGGGCTACGGGTGAAGACCTCAGTGGCATGAAGGGCATCAGTGCGGCGCAACAGGCCGCAAGGGCATACATCTTATCTCAGGCCACCTGGACATACTTCGGGCTATGGGCTGTTGGGAGACAGCGGCGTCAGGCAGGACTTTGTGTTGAGGATGGCAGCGGAGGAACAATAGTCAACGGTGGCATCCTAAGCCCCAGTTAGTAAGAGGGGTTCCTGTCTCGGCGTCAGGTGGCAAAAATGGTAAAGAAACAACTCAAACAACAAATCTCCTTAACATATTACAACAGAGATAAAGAACATCTTAGATAAGGTAATATAGAAGTCTAGGTATCTACAGGGTTTATGACCTGTTTGGCTGGCTTAAGAGGCCACTTTACACACTGTGTAACATTCACCGTTATGCCCATATTTGAACATCTACATCCCTTCAATTCTTTCATCTGTTGATGTTTGTGAAGTAAAAGAGGTGAAACCGTTATTTTTGCGGGTGAGATTCGTGTATTTGAATTATTTCACCTTCATTAGTATGAACAGTAGGCAACGCCTGAAAATTTTATTTTTTTCAATTTCTTTACTTCTTCATGGACCGGTGGATTTATTAACCATTTTTTGGGTTTGTCCAACTTTTTGTAGACAAAGACTGGATTCAACTCCTTGGGAAGTTGTTAGAATTAACATATTACAACAGAGATGAAAAACATTTTAGAGAAGGTATGTAGGTAAATAATTCAATTACATGAATCTCACCCGCATAAATAAAGGTTTTAGTTTTTACTTCCCAGACATCAACAGATGAAAGAATTGAAGGGATATAGATGCTCAAATATGGGCAGAATCATTAATGTTATTTTTTTTTTTAATTTATTTATTTTTGAAACCAACACAGTCATAGTAATAAACATTACCTAAATAATAACAACAAACAAATAACAAGACTAATTATGGGTTTCATATAGGAACAAAAATAAAAAAAAACAAAACGTACAGTTCGCTAGGGGTGAAAGGAAGTGGGATGGAAAAATGGGGAAGGAAGAGAAGAAGAAGAAATAGTAAGTAAATATAAAACAATGAAGAAAGAAACAAAAATGTACATAAATGAACACATACAGCATACGTACATATACATAAATATATACATACATACACTTACATACATATGCATACATGAACATGCATATACATACACATACATACACACATGAACATATACGCATACACTAATGCACATACTTTCGCGTACATATATATAATTTATAATAAAAATAATGAGCACCAATAATTAAAAAAGTTGTAAAACGATGAAAAAATAGTAACTAAAAATTTTGCTGTTGCAATATCGATATATTTTTTAAAACAGTATTTTTTCTTTAAAAAAATCTATGGCGCGTTAACGTTAATGTGTAAATTGGCCACTTAAACTAGCCAATGACAAGTCACTCGCCCTGTAGATGCCTAGACTTCTATATTACCTTTTCTAAAATGTTCTTCACATCTGTTGTAATTTGTTAATATTAACAGCTTCCCAGGGAGTTAAATCCAGTCCTTGTCTACAAAACGTTGGACAAACTCAAAATATTGTTGAGAAATCTCCTAGTTCGACGTGTAGACTGTAGGCCAGGAGGGATGACCCCAAATAAATGGGACATACAGTCAGGAGGAAAAAGACAAAATAAATCCACAAATAAATCAAATAGCTACAGGTCTTTATAAGTTTTCAACCTCTGCATTCCTCTGCTCACCTATGTTGCATTTCTACCCCCTTACCTTTTCTCTCACCCCTCTTCGCCGTTACTCCCCCTTCCGCTCTCACCCTCGCCGTACTAATTGTCCCACTAATGATTCCAGCGAGCCTGCTCTTTCAACTTTTTCTCCGTTATTTCTAAACCTCTGCCCTTCGCCTAAACCTACCCCCGTAGGAGGTATGGAGGAGAAATTAACTTTTCAGCAAATCGTTAGTTACTACGGCAAGTCCAACTGTTTAATTAATAAATCCAATTAAACTTCGTTGCATTCTCACTATCGAGTTTGTTATATCAATAGATAGTCTACCTGTGTTTTGGAAACTTAAACAAGTTAATTAAAAAGTTAGTTAATAAAACTTTCGTAAGATATAATCTCACTTGCGTTAATAGAGATTTTAATCATTTTATTCATAAAAAGCAAGAGATAAAAGTAATGCAAAAATATGTATGGTTTAGCAAAGGCAAAAGTGATCACTACCCAATCACCAGCCGTTAGCTTTGTAAGGGAATAAATGTTTAGTTCATACTGCATTTGATTCACGTAGAGAAAAAAAAAGCACTAGGTTCGGAAATCGTGCTTTTGCCGTTGACGGCCTCCGCTCTGCCTGGGCCGCATTACAATGGGAAGCTTAGGACGTCATACCTTCACCATGACGGTATAGTTGAAGATAAATTCTCCGGAGCGATTACGAAGATACACTACCGATCCCCAACCATAAAATTTTGGGTAGTTACATCGACATGTAACAAGGGGAGCGTACGCCACGGAACACATATCTCCGCACTAAAGTGACGTAGCTTAATTATGACGCAATCAATCCCCCAACTTCAATTTTTGAGGCCAGAGCATCAATTGGTATGTACTGACGGGTCAAGTGCCTCACGGTGCACATATCTACTTATTAAAAGTGACAAAAATTTGGTTCCAACGAGCAATTTTTCCTTTAATTATGATTTTTTTTTTAAATTAGTTTTGAGGTTATCTCTTCTTTTCTTAAAAGCCTATTAAAAATATGAGAGAGAAATAAGTAAATTTGAAGTTAAATTTTATTCCGACATAACTGTCGGTTTGAAAAACGAACGCCTAGATGCAAAAAATAATTCGCCCTATGAATATGAGTCATTCATTGGTTGGATTCGATCATATGATTTCAAGATGACAAGTAGGTAGAACATACAAAGGTAGATACAAATAGTTCAGAAGTTAAGTATACCGTCAGGATATGTACAGATGAAAATAGCGTTCGTAATCAAAACCCTGTTCATCAATTTTATTTATGTCCCCTTAATTTTCCACACCCTTAACTACTGATCATTTTCCAATTATTTTCAGTTGATATTTTGTGACTAGGATGCATTAAAAATCCAATAAAATAGAGCAGACTGTTAGCTAACCGAGTAGTAAAAGGCTTCGGGATATGTTTATGGTTTTCTTCAGACACATAAATATTCGTGTGGACTTCTGCACTCCTTCAAATTGTCTTTTGCAAGAGATTAAGCCCTACCTCTGCAAATTAAGAGTTTGTTTTACCGTGTCGTATAATTCTATATAACATATTATACAAGTATATGCTATTCTCACAAAGAAGATAAAAATGAGTTTTTCTACTGACATTTCTTGGTCGAACTGCATTTTAATTGTAATAATAAAAATACGTGTAAAGTTTTATTCCACTTTTATTTATAATTTTTTACCAGTGACTGGGTTTTGTCGTGACCGACATCGTCAGACTGGTTGGAGAGTGAAAAAATTTAAATGTTAAATGTAAGTGCAAGCAGGGGTTGTAAATCATGATTTGATATAATTGTGGATATAAAAAAGTTTAAATTAAAATAATTTAAGAAAGAGTAATATTTTATTATTTTTTTTAAATAAAGAAATATTTGCGTTTTTATGATTTACCCAAATATTTAATGTTGAGGGCCATTCTCAACGAGTTGTAAATAACTCACTATTAGAAAATGGAATCAAGTTGGGGTAGAGTGGGATTCGAACCACAGACCTTTGGTCTGTGAGTCCGGACACTAGCCACGGGACCACAACCCGACATATAAATTGTGTGAATTTAAGTTTTGTTTGAATGTATAATAAAAACCGGTAAAAATTATATAATTTTAAGAAGATTTATAACGAAACAAATCTTAAAATCTTAATCTTAAAATTATATAACTGGTTCCAGTCTGATGATGTCGGTCACGACGAAACCCGGTCGATGGTAAAAATTTATAAATAAAAGTGGAATAAAACTATATACGTATTTTTGTTATTATAATTAAGATAAAAACGGTTATGTGCAAACATGAAAACAATCTCTTAGCTACTACATTTATTTATTCTCATGTACCTAAACACTAAGATAATAATCACGAATAAAGGGTTGAAAGTCTGTTTCCCTTTTAATTTTTTTTTCATGAACTTGCACTTACTATTTTTGTAAAAAAAATCAAGAACCAACAATTTTAATCGTGCTCGAAATTAATGACAATATTCGATATAAGCCCTCAATACAATTGTATAATATTTACCAAACTCACAGCAAAAGAAGTCATAAAAGTAATAGTGTTAAATTTATTTAAAATCGCCGTTCATGAAATTGAAATTTTAAAAGGAAACTAGTTTTTTTTAATGTTTTTTAGAATGGAAAAAAGAAAAAAAAAGTTTTTTAGAAAAAAAAAACTGACAGCTGAAGACCCCAGTTTGTAAAATGGTTCTCGGATATTTGGAGGAAACGCTTTTACTGGAAGAATGTAGGTATCTAATTACAATAACCGTAAATATGTCCATCATAACAGAGAAAATATACATTAATAACATTAAATAATTTTTTAATACTGAATATTACCCTCACGAAATGAGTAATACATTTAAAGTTTTCGAGTTTATTTTTATTAGTTATTATTTATGTATTTATTTAAAAATCAACGATTCAAAGAACCTTTTACGAAAAATAATAATTTACAGAAATAATCACAGCAGTGCACAATAAACATGTAGTATATAGTATGAAATAATAGAATAATTAAAACTAAAAAATGTAGTGAAGATATATTACAAAAAATAAAAAGTAAAAAATTAACAAACATCTCCAAATAAAATATATCAATAACCATGAGAAAATCTTATGTACTAAATATAAATATAACACAGTAAAGTAGAGAATAAGTAGATAATAATAATTTAAAAAATAATACAACATTAGTATTTAAAAAAATATATGTTTTTTTGACAATAAAATAAAAAACTTAAATTAAATCAACTAAATAATACCGTTATTTAGTGAAATCATCATCATCAGTTGGTTGGAAGAAGTTGCCATTTGGCAATAAATCCACCAATGTACAATTTAAATTATGTCTAACGTGTTAAATAAAATAAAAAAAATCACGTATTCCAGGAAACAAAGTTAAATTAATATTATATTTAAAAATGAATACATTATTTTTCTAATAAATAACGAGTGAGAATTCGTTTTAATTCATGAACAGAATTTGTGTTGAAAATATCGAACATTTGTTCTAATTCATTTCCATACTGTTTCCTAGATAGGTGAGTGCATACCGAAGTTGGTCCGTGAATTGTTGCAAAAAAATAATTCCTTACATCTAGTGCAACCTACCAGGTATTCTTATGTATCAAGAATAAAATAGGTACGTAAGAAATACAATAAAAAATATATATATAGAGAAGATACTCTGTTTATTTTGTTATTTTCAAGTATTTTTCATACCCTTTTTAATTTGTAGTATATCATAATTTTAATTTTTCTGCTTTTGTAAATAATATTATAGTTTAAAATATAAAAACGTCTTTAAATAAATTTGTTATCTGTATGTCCCTAAATGAGTTTTTAAAAAAAAAAACTCCTTGGGAATATTGTATATGTATAATATGTTTTCAATGTAATAAAAAAAAAAATTAAAAAAATAATAATTAAACTCAAACTTAGTTACAATGGACGGTTAAAGTGCATCTATTGACGTGCATCATAAACTGTCGCGGTGCGTTAAAATACATATTGGTATTTATATTCAGTTAACAGATGTCGCTATAATACAAACTAGAATAGAACCCAACCAAATAATAATAATACAGGTTTTATTTTAAAAAGATGGGAATCTCTATAAAATTTCATATCAACAGAATACAAATAATTTTAACGCACATTAAAATTTAAATTGAAAACAATGTTTGTGCCTCAGTTTGAATACACCAGAATATTAATTCAAAATCCGTTTAGCTTTCGCGTTCGCTGCTTTCCTGGTAGAATGTCTTTCTGGGAGTACACGAGCGTATAAGCGAAACTAAACACAACCGGTCTAAGAAGACTCACCCTATTAAATTCCTGGGATCCGGATACATGCCGTTCGCAGCTATCGATACAAATAACGTCAGAAGTGAATAAAAATAATTTCGCGATAAAATTATCACAAGCACGGATAAAACAGTTTATTATTTGATTCCTTCAATTTCAAGAGATCGGTTTGAGGAGAAATGAATTATAGCAATAAAAATAACTTTTAATATTATACTTCAAATACGAGGCAAGTCTAATTTTTCAGACTCCTAAAAATAAAAATCTTGGCAACTCATATTGAAGTTGATTCTGGATCAAAAGGCATAGAGATGAAAATAATCTTACTACTACTTACAAGTCCGAAACTAGTATAGAATTATAATGTCGGCTTCTGGGAGAGAGCATTTCAGACATAATCAAATTAACAATGCGTACCATAAAAGACTCAAGAGTTGCCGAAAGTGATAAGGGATGCTAAAGAAATATCACATCGTTTTGTAGGATGGCGATGTTTTTTTTTATTGGAAACAAGCAGACCATATTGATAGGTAAAGTGTCAGCAGAATCTAATAATTATGTATATTTTTTCCATTTTTTTAAAAAGTGTATTTCGTTCTTTTTGATAAAAATAAATAAATATTAAAACATTTTACTAGTGAAAATGAAAAAGATAATTATGTGTATCTTTACAATTTTACATAATTTTAATTCTATCCATACATTAAAAGTACTATTTGTTTTATTTGAGGGAAAGCAAAAATTCAGAAAAAACTTTTTGCTACAAAATAATTCTGAATAGCGCATGCTCGTTGCAAAGAGAATGACTAAAATGCCTAGTTCCAATAGTAGTTTCATGCTAGAAGCCTCCTAGAAATTTATCGCCGCTACTTTCTGTTCTCCTGGGAGAAATAGTTCGACATAGACCGGTAAATCGCAATCACACCTACCCGGTATTTTGAAATAATGCAATCGTAGTAAAATAGTAATGTGATGGAATAGTTTAGTGAACGAACGAAAAGCTGGTGTAACTAAAAAATAGTAACCTACAAACTTTAATACTAAAGAAAAAATAACTAACGCAGCTCTATAAACTAAAAATTCTTCTACTTTTTCTTGAAAACAACCATAAAACTGTTGATAGTTTCTCAAATTGTATTTTTTACCTACCGAAAGAATTTGAGCTTGAATAGTTGCGATGCCTGGGATGCGCAAGCAATGTAAAACCTTATGTTTACCAGGAGCACAGAAACTGCAAGAGATGTAAATTTATGAGCACGAGCACTCATTTTTCATAAATTGTTATAGCGACATCTAACGTCACGAATATAAAACATTCCGCAAAGAAGGCAAAACACGATGGTTGATCAAATTTTCCGCAAAGCTTACAACGTCATTTATTTAGTTTGTCTAGCGGGCGGCAGATGAGAGCATTGTAATTCGCGACATAAATGTAGGTTTAAAGCGTATTTCATAGATGGCGTCGTACATTTTATTTATTCTATAAAAAAAAATATTGATAAATTATAACAAGATAGATAGGCTTTCAATATTAATTGCATATAAATATGAATTTTTGCAGGTGAAATGATATGGAGTAATCCTTCACAAGTATGTCTTTTAATGACATAGCTTTCAAGATTAAGTATAAAAGGTCTATTTGTTTATTTGTAAATATGTGTTTTATGTTTTAATGCTCATATTTTCCAAAATAAAATAAATAATTAATGTCTGACTAGCTTGAAATAAAATCTTTGTTATGTCGGAACTTGTGGATGAGTCAAAAAGTAAAATAATTGACATTTAAAATAATGAACAGAGTCTGCATCATCAAACCCTTATCCGCACCGGATGGAGCATAGGACACTGCATTGTCAAACTGAATGAAGCGTATTTCTATCATCTGCTATAGGACGGCAAAGTGATTCGAAGGCATTGGAAGCAAAAAAAGCAACCTCCAAAAAAATTTTTTTTTTGGTTATGATGTCATTCTGTAGTTAATCAACTTTATTTTTATAAAAATCATGAGTTGAGTTGCAAATATAGTTTAAAATCATACTTCTGATGATTTGAAAATAGTGTTTGGAAGCAAACAGCAACATCCATCAGCCATTTTATTCGACCAATGACAGGCTTGAGATTAAATTTTCAAAATGGCCGTGCCATACAAATATTAAATAAGTTTTTTGAATTCGTGTTTCTATTAAAGCCAATTTATTAGTATCTTAACGTTTAAGTTTACTGATAGCATTTCTAACATACAGACTCTCTGTGGCATTAGTGTAGCAGTTTTTGTTATTTTTCTCGACAACAGCAAAACGGGAGTTGGCTATCTTTGCTTCCAATGCCCTCATTTATTTTTTATGTCAAACCGGTGTGTTTTTTGTACAGTTCTGTCGTAGGGGTCAGACAGGGTTGAAAATAAGTTAAATCATTTTATTTTGTTGTCTTTGTATCCTTATCAGATTAATAACCATGTCTAAAAAAGTACTCATTAAAAAGCAAAACACGGTTGTTATTGTATTTATCTATCTACCCCAAAAGTATTGTAACACCTGGTATGAGTTTGCAAAATGGTGCCATTGCTTAGGACGAAATTAATTGGATTCCATCTGAATTTTAAAATTGTCGTGACTCGAACATCTGTTGCAATTTAATTTATTGGCGAATTAAACTGCTTGAATTTATACACTGCTCCCCTCTTCCATGAACTTTGCCTACTTGCTCCTACCCATTTTGGTCTTTTTTATCAATACACATTTGAAAAAAAATGTTGTTTTCTGTAGAACTTCTCTTTATTTTCCAAAAGTAATAAGATTTATTACATACCACACATTGAATTAGGTTTTATATGCACTATTTATCATTATAATTTTAAAGCAATGAACAATAAAAGTTGAGCAGAGCTGAGCTAAATAGAGTTAATTGGGTGGGGTCGCAAAAAACGATATTAATATTTTTAATTATACACGTACACTCAGCCATTCAAGAGTGTGTGTACAAATATACCATTGTGTACCTACCTTAAAGCAAATAATTATTCCGTGAAATAAAATTCTTGAAATAATACCAACTTACTTATATAAAACTTATTTTTGTTACCTTTTTTTTCTTCCTAGTCGTTACGAAGACCGTGATCACGCTGCTCCCGGACGAGTCTCCCTCATCATTATGGTTCTCCGCCGTTCTCGTGGTCTCGTATAGTGTGGCATCTGTGACTCTTTTCATCAACTGTTTCAAGTATGATTTCATTTCACTTCATTTATCATTTATCATTTATTTATTTATATATATGTACATTACAAAATAAAATATCTTAATTCATACATATATAAATAATTAGGTATATATAAAAAAAACACATTAGTATACATAATATCCGTCTGTCGATCCAGGCTGACAGGCTGTCTAGCTTTGCTCTAACAATGTGTGGATAAACGTGTGGAGACGCTGAGTTCACTCAGTATCAACTTGTTGGTTCTGTGGTCTGACTAATGCACTTGAAGCAGTCGTCTTCAACACCACATATCAAACGCGTGAATCCCCTCACCTTTAGTGTCCATGTCTCTGAACGATCTGCGATCTAGTCAGCCTCAGCTCAGTAGTCCTTGTAATTTGTAATGTTATCTTCTTAGTACTATATTAATGGCAAGGTAAATAAATATCAAATTACTGTTTTTAAAAAATGATATTTTTGTAAAAGAACACAACAGTTTTTATTTTATATTAAATACAAATATAACATGCTAAATACTTAGCACTAAGAAAATACAGTCAATTGACATGGAAATTTCATATCAGCAATAGGGAAATATAAGGTACCACGAATACCGATAAAAATATAGGATATGGATTTACAATAGTAAATTGTATTTTCAAAATTAATATGGATATTGCAACGGCCACGAAAAAATAAACATGAACCGTGACGTATTAAGAGCGTGGCCAATGTAATAACCGTTTTTGCGGGAATTCAAAATTACAAATTTAAAAGTATTTTGTATGCCCTACCAATAATTGGCAATTTTTTTTACTGGACAGTATATTATTGACCTTTTTACTTTAATAATGTTTTAAAAAATTACATTTCTTTATTTAATTAGCAAATTAGCCACATTATCGAGTCTTTTTTCAAAATCAAAAACTTCTAATGTATAAAGCCTATGTAAAAACTAAAATATGTTATGTGCAAATACTATGGGGAATATGGAATTAAAATGACATAAACAGACTACAAAGACAGCAAAAAAATTTAAAAATAAGTAAATGAGCAACTAAAGAACTCCTTAAACAAACTAAATTAAATGTTACTGAACTGTAAGTACTGAATGTAAAACTAATCACCTTATTTTCATGTGATAGATGATTGAACTACGCTGAATTTGGATTACCAATGTAGTGCCTTATAAACCACCGGGTGCTGATAGGGGGATGATGATATTTTTAGATACATACATGTATGTATGTTATTCAATTGTGATGCAAAGAGGCCGATTAAACTAACCAATAACAGGTCATAAGCCCTGTTACTGCTTAGATTTCCATATTTCCTTCTCAAAAACATTTTTCTTTTTTGTTTCAATAAATTTAGTTACAAAAAGTGTAACTTGTTCAACAAAAATAAATATTAATGTTATAAAGAAAAAAAATATAATAAAATTCTATCATTGCCAATATATAACAAAAACGGAATCAATAAATGCGTTTAACATTCTTGTGATATTTTTCTTGGTTATTGTGCCCTGTAAAAAACATCTTCAAATCATTTTTTTAAATAAACAAGTCCAAAAATATTTTAAAAAAACAAGTCTATGAATCGTGTACTTTGACGGTGACAACATAAGAATTAGAAACCAAGAGACAGAATAAGAAATGATGAAATGAGGCGCTGAACCGGGGTCATAGATATCATTGACTGTGCAGCAAAATTGATATAAAATGGCAGTGGGCAGGACACTCGGCGAGAGAAAATGATGGCAGGTGGACACCCATAATAATAGGGTGAAGACCATGGGAATTATGGGCAAACAATATTACAAGAATCTAAAAGGCCGTGAAAAACTACGAACTTAAACAGCGTAGAACATTGCTTTATCTTTGTACTTAACAGCATATTATTGTTTTTTTAAAAGCATGTATGGCTGACATGCTGTGAATGAAAGAAACACATTTAAGCCTTTCCTTAATTATCACATATAGTTTTTTTTATTTTATTAATATTGATATGAAATATAAGCGTTCTTTTAATTAATCCTAATATTTAAATTTTGCTGGCCACTTTCAACAAATTGAAAATAATTCACCGTTAGTAAATGGAAATTAAGTTGGGGTGGAGTGGGGTTCGAACCTCGGACCTCTAATCGGTTAGTCCGCAACACTAGCCACGGGACCACAGCCCGATCTTTTGTTCTTTCAGTATCTATCCTCGTCTCTGTTGCATTGCCATGATTGGCCTGGCGCACATTTTATATATCCGAATATTGCCTCCACTCCGCATGAGCTTATCGTGCTATACGACATTTCTTAAGCATCCAGATCCTGCCAAGGCTTTACTTGAATGTAACTTTTTCACTTTACCCCTCACTTTGCAGATTGGGACGCTGTTGTTCGAGATTTTAAAATATAAATATTTAAACTTTTTGCACTTATAACTGATATAGACATGTTTATTTTTTTTAAATGCCGTTTCCATTACGGTTACATCGTTAATGACCTAACCTTGTGTATTTCTAGATTGACCACGTTGATTCTTGAAAGCGTTTTTGTATATTTATTTTGTTTGTGTAAGAAAAGTGTTCGCTGTTCTGAATATGTGATTTTTAACTCTTAAATGACTGTGGTAAATAATGAATAACATCGTGTTACCATAAGTAAAATACAGAATATTCTAAAGTTCAGACATTTGAAATAAATGAAAAACATGGGAACATACCTACTGTTTAATAATTTCTTTTCCATAATTATTGCGAATAAACATATAATTTAGCTATGTCATAGCAAAATAAATTAAAAATCACAAATACGCCGCTCATGTTACGCGCGTGCGTCCCCCATCATTGTCATCAACTGACTGAAGACTAAATCTATTTTAGACCACACCCGCCGCAGAACAGTGTCTCTGTTTTCCTTGTTATGACTTCTATCTTCGTGTTTTCTCTTGTATAAGGTATCTGTTTAGATATGTTGCTGAAATAGCGGACATTCATTTTTCGCGTAGGAAGGATAAATATTTTTTTATAGTAACATTTAGCTTAGTTAAACAAATGTTACTTTTCAAATCGGGCGTGAAAATGTCAGTTTGAAGATTTCAAAAAATACGAATCATCATTTAAAAAAATAAGAATGATTTATCAAGTCTTGTGTCTTATGTCGACTAGTGTGACATCAGAGCCACACAAGAGTTAATGTTAAAAAAAAAGTGAATACTATTTAAATCCCGAATTAATTTGTACCCCTATTTAATAGCTCGATACTTTACGAATCTGGGCTTGGAGGGGAAGATTTAGCAAAATGTAAACTCTCGCCTTTCACACAGTAACCAGGATCCTTTTAGACCTGGGCTTAGGGGGCGAGAACTATTCACGGGGACCCGTCACAATAGCTCTTCACAGGTCGCAGTGACGTCAGGAGCTTGCATAGCACTGACCCCCACCACTAAGAATAAGAATAAGATAAAATTTTAGTTACTCCTAGGAATGTATTTTATATGTATTATACTTTCAAAAATATTTCATATTATATGATTTATAATGATTTTTTTTTTCAAAAATATGTAAGTTCTGGTGCGAACGAGGAAAATTGAAAATTAGAAACGTAATACTGGCGTGATATCCGACCAATCTAATTATGACTTCGTCAAGGTTGCGAGACTTTATTAAATAGGCATTTTTAGGGGTTGGTTTCAGCGGTAGGCAATATTCAGTTATCAAATAAGTGAATCATAATTGCCCCCGCACGAACGGTCACAGTTTATTCGTCGTTTGTCATAGTTTAGGGGTAGGAGAGGGTGGCTCGGGGGAGGGAGGGCGACGTCAAACCTAACCAACCATGATTCGATACTGGACGTTGTTTCTCCACTCAGTCGATATGAAAAAGGACCTAAAATATACCTAAGTTAAATATTTTTCCACACAGCCCATATAAAGAAAACGTTATATTTGTACTATCAGTAGATATGCCAGTTTATTTTCGTTAAATAGTATGCCTTTTATTAGACAAATTAATGATGTGATTATTATTTTGAGTACGTACAAATCTTCGTAGGCAAGCGGAGATCCCTTATTTACATAATTTATCAGTTGATTCTATCGATTTATAAGCATTTAATAACGGCTGGTGTTAGTATTTGAAAAAATAATAAAATAACAGCAGACATCATATTATTCATCATTATTCCCCTTTCCGCACCCAGTGATGCATAGGGCACTGAATTGGCACACCAAATATACCGTTTTTTAAAAATCTGTTGCATGAAGGTAAGATTACGCTTTAGGTGCCGGTCCAGGAAAAATGATATTTTGTTGTATTAACAACCTTAAAAAATAAATATTTCATGTCAATACTGCCAGGAATTGAACCCAGGACCTTAAAAATGGTAGAAAAACGCGTCAATCACTTTGCAACGAGGAAGATTTATGTTCACTCGATTTCCTTATTTATCGGTATCGGTATTGACGTGATTAAAGCAAGCCGCTTGGCACAATTGTTCTTTAGGTCAAACTGAGTCAATTTGGACCGGTAGGCAACCTCCCCCCTCCACTGGTAAAGGGGACGGGGAAGTCAAAAACCTATTCTCCTCGCCACAGTCTGAGCTTTGAAACTTAATCAGTATAGCTACTCGGTGATGTTCGTTCTCCTTTTTATTTTAATTCAGGACGCAAAATTTATTTCTAAGACAATATTTTTAACCTGTCATAGTAAAAAACTGTTTTTTTTGTCCCATCATCAAAACATGATATAAATATAAATAATAATGCAAACATTTACATCATGCTTTGAAATAAAAATGGGCTTCGAAAAATAAAACAACGCCACGTGGCGGAATGCTGAATGCGATGCGGGCTACGGGTTCAGGTCAACTTTTTTTAAATTTAAATTTATCTATTTAACTTTCTATACATACTGTAAAATATATATTGGTGGAATTGTTGCGAAATGAAAATTTCTTTCCAACCAATCAATAAAATAAAATTTTTATTTATTTTATTCAAGTTACAAAACATATTCAGTAGAAAATAAAAATTAAAAAATTAAATACATCCAAAAATATAAATAATTGAATTTGTATATAAATGACCTAAAATCAATATTATTACTTAATGGGAAAAACGAATAAAGAGGTTAGAAGAAAGAAGGGAAGAGAAAGAAAGAGAAAGGATAGGAATATTGACATGGACCTTGCAAAACGTTTTGGAAGCAGGTTCCATGTATCAAACTGAGCTGAAAGAGGTGGGACTTTTCCATGCTGGGATGACCAGTTTAAGACTCTTTATCTCAAACTATGTACAATAATGTGTATCAGGGACTAATTCGTATTCAAGATTAACACAATACAACAGGGATGGAGAACATCTTATATAAGAGAATTAGGAAGTCTATGCATTTACAGGGCTTATGACCTGTCGTAAGCTAGTTTAAGTGGCCACTTTACACATTGTGTAAAATTCAACATTCTGCCTACGTTTGAACATCCTAATTTCTTCAATTCTTCCATCTGTTGATATGAGTGAAGGTAAAGAGCTCAATCCTTAATTGTTGTGAAGAGATTCATCTGATCGAATAATTTTACGTACTAGGCAACACCTGAAAACAGATGAACGCGCATTTTCGGTCGCAGGCACGCTCTCATGGAATGCTCTCCCAGCAGAAGAGCGAAACTGTGAGAGTGAAGTGATGTTTCAGAAAAGACTTGTTCTCTAAATCATTTGATAAAATCAGTTGCACATGATAACAAAGTATATTATTTGGCTTTTATTAAAAATTAAAAAAGTTAAATTTAAATTTATTTATTTATAGAATCACTTTGTTAAGCACCCTTGAGTTATCACGAAAATGGCTCAATGTAATTAATCTATAATAATATCAATAATATGTACATTGTAATTGGTAGCCGTGTCGTACCGTGTCGTGCCGTGTTGTACATTTAAATAGAATAATCAACAATATTTTGGGTTTGACCAAATTTTTGTAGACAAGGACTGGATATAGGTGAAATAATTTAATAAGATGAATCTCACCCGCATAAATAAAGATTTCAGCTCTTTTTTTTTATTTTTTTTTATATTTAAATCTTAAACTAGGGCACACATATCATACATATTGTTATGTGTGTTCTAATAATAAAATTGCAAATATATTTAATTTATAAATTGTTTATCACATATGTCTTGACCATTATTTTAAATTTTGATATGTTTTTTTCTTCATAAATATTTTTTTCCATTTCGTAATACTTTTTAATTGCTTTAAATAAAATTGAATTTTGTGACTTTGCCTTTTTCCTAAATGGAAGTCTAATTTTGTTCTTTTCTCTAGTATTGTGATCGTGTTCATGCTGGTTCCGATCAATTTTTTTCCAAAATTCTGTTTTTTTATTAGAGTTTATAATTTTAACTTCACAAACATCAACGGATGAAAGAATTGAAGGAATATAGATGTTCAAACATGGGCAAAATGGTGAATGTTACACAGTGTGTAAAATGGCCACTTAAACCAGCCAATGACAGGTCATAAGCCCAGAAGATGCCTAGACTTCTGTATTATTTTCTCTTAAATGTTTTTCATCTCTGTTGTAATATGTTAGAATAGAATAAATAAATAATATTTTTCGTAGGAATATTCTATACATAAAGGACTTATGACCTGGCATAATCTATTTTAATGGCCGCTTTGCGTATTGTTTAACAATAACAATCGTACCTTTATTTGAACGAATACTTTTTTCTAATTCTTCCCTTCTCTGTTGATTTATGAGAAGTAAAAATATGTTCTTCATATTTTGATAGTTCCATAAAGGGTGAAATCCAGATTATTACTACAAATGTTTCGAAAAATTCGACATAAAAATCATTAGACATAAAAAATTACATCAATACAAACTAAGTCATTTTTTAAATGAATAATACATGTTAGAAAAAAAACACTGTTAATAATCGCTTTGCAAAAATAACAGCCTGTTTACATTCGACTGCGCATTTTTCGGCCGCTTGAAAATGCTCGTGAAAAATTCGGAAAACAAATTGACCAACAATGTAAACACGGCGAGCTGTCACTTGGACAGAGAGGGATCTATATTATAATATGTTTCCAAATACGCCATGCTGCAGGAACATTAATCTAGACGCGGGCGTCGGGACGCCGCCGCTGCCGACGCCGGAAACGCGTATGTTTTCAACCTCGCGTTCTACAGCGTCGCTTTCTCGTTAGTCGATGGTGCCGAAACAATTCACGTCACAGTTAATAATTAGTTAAATTCCGAAAACAATGGACGGGTGATCTGTCACTTTTCTTGTAAAACAATACTAAAAAAATAAAGAGAGAACGAATATTCGTATAACTCAAATGATTTTCAAAATAGATAAGAATATTTAAAAAAACATTTGTTCGCCTTTTGATCAAACGGTTAGCGCGTGTACTTACTATTCAAAAGGTCTAGGGTTTGAATCCACTATTCGATTTTATTAAATTTGAATATTTAATAGTCCCCGGATCTGCACCTGAAGCATAAGAGCGAACACCTTACATTTGTGCCAGTAAAATAATAGAGACTCGCTGCAGTTGGTGAACTATGAAGTTCCTTATGCACTTTTTTGTCTAAAAACAGAATGATAACGATGATTTGATGTTCTCGTTCTGCTCAGCTAGAATAATAACAAGAAAATTAAGGTGAATTAAAAAACTTTATTTTTTATGTCCTTTTTATAAACATTATTTATTTTTTGATTACTTGACGTTACAATATTATGTTCATTTATGAATTATGATTTTATAAAGGAGCACGTAGAAGCTTAGAAACCAGTCTGTAATTAAATAAATAATATATTACAGAAATTAAATTAAATAAAGTTAAATATTTTAATCCATAAATTTGGAAAAATCAATCCACGGTTTCGTCGCTTTCGTGACATCTTCGAGACTGGTGTGTTTATTAAAAAATTTATTGTATTTACATTAAACAGTAAGGATAGAGAATTTTTAATTGTATAAAAGTGATTTTAATCGTGTTATTTTTGAGTAAATGACCTTTTAAAGAATTGTTTCGAGGTAACTAATGAGTTGATACAATATTATTTTAAGTTTAAATATTTTTACATATATTATTGTCGTGGTTCAGGTTCTTTATTGTCCCATGTCAGTGAGGCTAATGACTCTCAATTACGATGTCTGAAAAGGATTAAAAAATAATTAGTAATGTTATAACAATAGTTTGTATCTTTTTTGGGTGTGTCCCAGTTTACATCGAAGATGGCTCCTGCAATAAAAGCCAAAACGTCGAAGAGAATCCAACTTACACGAGATCTCCCAAAAAATACATGTTGGTAACAGTAACCGTGAAAACTTATGCACCTATTTATCACAATAGGAATACACATGCGTTAGCTGTTTAAAATTCTCGAAGATGTCGCAACTGGTCAATTGTTTTTCCAAACTTGGGGATTAACGTAACAGCCGTCTTTTATTTCTACAAATTACAATAAACTTCCACCAAGAATTTTCCCTTCAAAACTTGAATGTTTTTTAAACAAATAATAAGTGGTTAAAAACAATTTGTTTACAAAATACAAATATTTAAAACAATGATTCTTAATATTATTTTTTTAAATAATGTTTGTCCGTCTCGTGGCAAGCTAACTAAAATATCAATTTTAAAGGTGTTTTTCAATATAATATTTCAATGTCCCTGAACTGGTACCGAAAGACTTATCCTCTAAAAAATATCGAAGTTAACTTTTCAACAACAAACCATCACGTCGTTTCCCCGTAAGGATAGGCAGAGATGATAGAACGCCACATCACTCTATCTTTGCATACAGATCTAGCTTCCCCTACATTCATATATCTTCTCATGCACGCGCGCCGATTATTCCGACTTTTAACATGTCGATCTTCAACTATTTGTTGAATTTTGTCATGCCATGTCTTTCTCGGCCTTCCTCTATTTCTGCATCCATCAACATTTGCATCGTTAATATTTTTAGCCGTTCTTTCGTTGTCCATTCACTCTGCATGTCCAAACCAGCGTGGAGCTCCTTTCTTGATTTGTCGATAATGCTTATTTCAGCCTTACATAATTTACGGATCTTAACATTTGTGCATCTAACGTACATAGTTTTACCATACATTCGACTGAGAGATTGCATTTCGACAGCATTCAGCCTACTTTCATCCCTGTTTTTCCAAGTCCATACTTCGCTCTTATACATCAGGGTCGGGACCAGGACTCCATTGGGAACTGCTAATTTTGCCTTATGCTACAAATATTTATTTGTCAGGGTTGATTTAAGTGCATCATTCATTCTGTTCTCGGCACTCACCATCCTTTCAATATATGTCATTCCATCCCTAGTAAACATATTTCCCAGATACACAAATTCCTCCACTTGTTTTAGTATAACTCCATTCACAGTGATTTCACATTTAGTCATACTTTCAATTCTTTCAAAAACAATCACATTCAATTTATCGACATTCATTAGCAAATTGCTTCCCTTACATACATCGTAGACTTTTTTTCCAAGAATTGCAGTTTCTCTTTGTTGTTAGCAAAAAGCACTTATCATATTTTGCATATAAAAATATGATTAATAAAAATCATGTTTCTATTTAACTACTTTTAAAAATATTTATTTTATTAATATGGTTTCGTAAATAGTGATCCATGTTATTTTTTTCTATTATAATTTACTAATACATTTATTTTGTTGTCTTAAAGCTACAGTTTTTCAAAAAACAGACTAGCTCTGGAAAGTAGCTTACACTGTTTAAGGTTTTTAGTGCATTTGAAATTATGTAATTTTATTAACAAATTACAACAGTGATGGATTAGATAAGGTTCACACTTAGACCAGCCAATGACGGGTCGTAAGATCTATAAATGCCTAGAATTCCATATTTCCTTCTCTATAGTGTTGTCTATCCCAGCTGTAATTTGTTTATCTTAATGACTCCCTAAGGGGTGAAATCCAGTCTTTTGTCTACAAACATTTCGACAAAATCAAAATATTGTTATATAATTTCAAATAAAAAATAAATAAAAATATCATATGTTATAAATGTACATATATATACACACTGCACGAATTTATTTAATCGGATAGGTACTATGCGGTAATTAGCCAAATATTTGTCTCAATGTTGCAATATGTCCGCACCTATCGAAGAAATCAGAATAGGCAACACAGCGTGCCGGCTTTCTTTTTTTCGTCAAACATTTTGCTGGGAACGCGATTGAAAAAAATATAAAAATGTGATGCCAAACTCATGCAAAGCGTGCTTAAAGGCGCAAGTCTATTTTTTTTTTTAACAATCGATCATTTGCTCCAGGATTATAATTTTCTGATGAAAGGAAATCTATCGGTGGACACCCATAATATATATTCATCTAATAAAATAGACAGTAACGAAATTTATCAGGATAAAAATACCGTCGATTTGAAGTTAAACTTCGCGCGTTGACAATTATCCGCAAGTCAGAGAAATATAATATTTGCAAGAAGATAATGGGAAACAATGACTGACGCGAGTAAAAATATTATTTATTTATCTAGTCGGCCTCGTGGTGTAATGGTCAGCGAGTTTGCCTACCATGCAAGAGGTCTCGTACTCGATTCCCGACATGTTAATATGAAATATTTATTTAGAAGGGTGGTTTCACACTAGAATATTTTATAGTCCCTGGACTGCTATCTGAAGCGTAAGACTGATCACGTTTACTTCATGTAACCAAATTGGTCGAGATATTCTGCGATTGGTGACCAATTCAGTGCCCTATGCAACATAAGGTGCGGAAAGGGAATCATGATGATTTATTTAACAAATTTACGGACAATGTTCAATTTAAACAAATCACACAACGAAAAACAATAATAATACAGCAACAAATAATAAAATCAATACAACAAAGAAAAACAAATACAAATTGATTCATTAGACAGACATTATGGAATCTAGGTTAATTCTACAAATAATATACAGTAATTTTATTTGGAATATTTTGTCAGTCTATTTGTAAATAAACTCAATATACTATAAAAATAATTTAGATCTCGATTTTCATTTACAAATCTAATCATTCTGGGTAGAGGCGCATGGAAATCATAATTAGTCTTATGATGACCGACAATTATTAACAACAGAGTATGAATAAAATAAAAATATTATTTTTGTAAAATGAATGTAATTATTCGTAAGGGTTAATAAATAAATTTTCAAATAAAAAAATGTTAAAATAAAACACATATGCAAAATAAATAAAATAATAATTACTAAATATAAACTATATAATGACTTTAATATTTTTTTGTTGTGGCTCAGTTTTAAACATTAGATCTGTTGTTGGCTGGTGTATTCAATATGATACAAACTCATACACAATGGGTTCGAATGTTTAATAAGCACATGTTTATGTGTTATTATTAATTAATATTATTAATATTTGAATAGTCGGCACTTTGTTTTTATTCAAACCGAAAACTGGCTATACCACGATAAAGTTATATATGTATAATATATAATATATCTAAACGCGACTTTTGACTTAGGCCATTACGTTGGCCAATACACTGGCGCGCGTATTAGCAAGGAATCGCTGAACAGCCCACACGTTGGCGAGTCGATCGATATTTATCGGTGAGGGCTAATATGCCGACCTCAAAAGCGCACAAAAAATCGCGTTTGCCATCCCCGGTACGTAGCGTACTGAAAGCTGGGCCAACGTATGGATGAGATGACTAGCGCTCGGTCATCGCCTTTTGATGTTCGTTGAAAACCGACAGGTCGCGCGCCAGCGTATGTGCTGCCAGTTTTGACATACTAATAACCTCCTCTACACGTTGATCAATACGTTGGCCCATACGCAATGGCCAACGTATGGGTCAGCGTGAAGAGCCATATTACGAACAACCTTATTTGTCCCCATATCAAAAATCTTATTAAAAAATCAGACAAACATGTATCTGTGAATATTTAAAGAATGGTAGTTTGTATCGTCTTTCAAGATTAATTTGTGTTTGTTAGTCGACATCTTCTATACCTAAAGTCTTTAAAACGCTCTTAGTTTTCACAATCAAATAATCTTTGTACTTCCATAATGCATAGTCGGAAACAACATTACTTCTGTAGGCAGTGCAGTTTATTTCACTGGGACAATCCTGTCTGTAGTGGTTTAGTTGGGCGTCTTTTGTGTCCATCGAATAACTTAAGTTATGATTCCAGGAATGTTCGAGCGGCATATGATTATGGACGGAAAGAATAACTTCTGGATCCATAAAAGATTTCACAAAAAAATAAGGAGGAGTGTACATTTCAGATCTTTCTGTATGTTTGAGTATGTGCATGTATGGAGGAATATCTGGGTGAGCGTCTTCTGGAGTCATATCATTTAAAAAGTAAACATTTCTTGCATTATAAGAGGCGTAGTTATCATATCCAGCTTTGTATCTAACTCTTTCCATTAACGTGGTCCAGTTTGTGTCTTCGATGGGTACGATGACTTCATCTAAATCCAAGAGTGTTATATATTTGTATGAATTAACGTTTCTGTAAAAGCAATCGTTGTATGGAAGAACCTCATTAAAACACTGTTGCAAATTATTATTAACAAGGTACATATGTTGCAAAATAGGTATATTCGGTAGACCAGCGGGAAGTGTAATATGAGCGACATCTATCCAACCCAAAGACTCGTAGTAATCTAAAACTTTCTCCATATTTGGGTGCACGTGAAACTTGTAGAAAAATATTTTGTCCGCACCCATCAAACGCAGAATTTCAATCCATTCTATCAACCTCGGTGATATATCCTCCTCGTAGAAGTCTAATCCTTTTACGCAAACGGCGAAATCATCCTTTTTTGCTGGCTTGTTATATACTACCGCAAGTAAGTTTGTAGCTTGATCGCAGAAGTTTTGCACGAGGGATACACATGACGGTTGATACATTTCATGACTCTCCGGAATTTCACAAGTTACCATAAACGGTCCAAGTTCTCCTTCTGCCGGGTCGCCCCATTCGTGAAACCAAATGTATTTATACATTGTAGTTTCGACAATCACAGGATTTGTTTGATGATCGAACCAAATTTGGCAGAAACTTTTTTCGGTGGGATATACATTGTCAAGCATGGCTAAAATATGTACACTGGGTTTGAGACCGTTTAGTCTTCGTGTGTCGTAAAATGCTTTGTAAAGATGAAACGTAATGTTGTGATGTTTGTACAACTGCCAGTAAATATTTTCAAATTTTATTTGATACATGTTTGGAAAAACTGCGCAAGACGCGTTATCATAAAACATATTTTCCAAATTAGTTTGATGAAGATTCCAATATTCAATTGGAATACTTAGCGAAATTTGAGATGCAGTTGCCGGTTTCAAATATTTTGTTAGTAAAGTTTTTAATAATTGGTTTTGATGGTTATTACTTACACTATATTCAAATTCAGTTCCAACGTTCTGAATTTCGTCTTCCACGATACCATCCATCAGAACAATAGTATCCTCAACGTCACTTTGTCTATTATACCTAAAACCAGGATTGTCACTTTCAAAATCACTTAAAATAATATCATTTATCAAAATCTCACTTGCGATTTCACCATTAATAACACCACTGTTTCTAATAACGCTATCATAGTCATTTTTATAAAAGTTCATATTTCCAGTGTCCAATTTCTCAATGCCACGGTACCACATTACATTGTCCTTAATATCGTAGTTTTCAAAATCGTTTTCAATAATATCACTATCATAGATAATATCTTCTATTGGCATATTACCATTCCACAAATCATTTTTTAACATTTCGGCATAAGCTTTATAAACTTGTACAATATCGATAAGCATATCATCTTTATCTGTTTCCAACTCATCGTAGTAATTACCTTCTTCTATTGAATTGATTATATCGTCCAAATAAAATTCATTGTAATTGTTCATTGCCTCCATTTTTTGTTTGTATAACATAACTTCATCAAAGTTAACACCTCTTGCACTTAATCTTTCACTGTTTATTAAATTCACATTCACGATGTCCGCATTTAAAACGTCTCCACTGTCCATCCGGCCGAAAAGAGAAAGGAACATCAACATTATTCCACCGCACGAAAAGAATACGAACCATCGTATTACCTTTCTATTCCGAGTCTGAAAATAAAAAAAATACCCAATTTACCAAGAAATTGCGAGGAAAAAATTTGTCAATAAAATAGTAAGCGTATGTTTTTGAGTAACGCACTTTTAGAACTCACCATTCTCGAACATTCCTCGAGGAAATCGATTGTTACGGATTCCCTTGGCATGATGAAGTTGAAAAATATTACTACTGTTCTAATAACCCAATAATAACAGAATCATGATATTTGCACATTTAGACTACCAACGAAACGCTCAAAGTTGATAGAGGAATCGAGGGCGTTTAGCCCATAAGCTACATTTTTTCTCTTAAAAATCATGAAGTAATAATCCTACATACATTTTGTTTTAATAAAGAAGATTTGAGAACAAATGATTTATTAAAAAATATATTATAAGCAAAATTCAAGAAAAAGTGTATTTTACAAAACCGTTAAAATGAATCAGAAATTATTTACTATGTATTTATTGATTGTGCTCATGTCACTAAAATGAGAACAAATATTTATTTCATTTTTTTATTTGGGTTGTTAATCAATTTTAAGAAATATAACATAAAGTCAAAAAGTATATTTCGTGAACAAAAAACTTAACTGTATTTAAGATAAACTCGTATTGATTCCATCGAAAAGATATTGTTTTATCACTTGTATTTAAGGTATTAACTTTGTCAATGTTGTGGGTATGTCCAAATGCATGCAGCATAGCTGGATTTCCTCCCTAGGGAGTTATTCAAATTTAAATTTGTCGCAACACAGAAGGAAAACATTTTTGAGAAGGGAATATGGAAGTCTATGCATTTACAGGGCTTATGAACTGTCATTGGCTAGTTTGACTGTCCATTTTACACACTCTGTAACATTCTCTATTCTTAAGATGATATGCTAAGACAAATCTCCTTATATTTTTATCTGAGGCCTGCGGCATTACAATCATTAAAATGAATGCATTACTCGTGAACTTTTGTGACAAAATTTATTACCAACTTACGAAACGGTCGTTTTCAAAAGACCTTATTTTCGAAACGAAAAAAATTAATTAAAATATTAATTTCAAGGGTTTATATAAACACTATGAGAATTTTACAAAATCTTTTATTTGTTGAGGGGGTTAAATTCGATATTCCTCTAGAGTGATAATACCCTATTAATATTGCGTAGGTAAAAAAATGGTAAAAGATGATCTTAACTGTCCAATTTAAAAAATGTTGTTTCACTGGGCTACTTTTTTGGATTTAACATTTGCAAGAGCTTGGGAGACTAAGCTAATTTATGATTTTTAATTAGTAAATATAGAAGTTACTGAATCGACAAAAGTTCTCGTGATACCAGAATTTCTATTAAGTGGTTATTATAACAGGCACGTAGGTACATACAACTTTTTTTATTTGAATGGGAAATTACGGAGAGTAATTAGTTTAGTGTTTTGTCGTGACTTGGAATAAAAATTAATAATATCCGTTTTATTTTGAATAGCCCATTTTCTTTCACCCTCCTCTTTTAAATTGTTCGTGTTATATGCTTAAGTGCTACATTATTGGCATTTTGATGCAGGTGTTTAGTGATTAACGGTTTGTTGTTACAACCCATGTTTACGCAATGACCACGTGTCAACATTCAGTCAAGGATTAAACTAAAATACGTGTACATAGTTATTTTCATGAAATGAAAATATTTTTAGTTAGTTATTAAGCACATTAATAGAGACGATTTCCCAATTGCCAGTCAAAAATAATACTATATATTGAATTAGAAAAAACATCGAAACTTCCTTGGCACAAGGATAATACCAATGTATTGGTAAAACTATTTGAAAACTTTTTATCATATTTTTAGGAAGAGCATAATATGAATACGTTCATGCAGAAAGCAGCCAGCCATAGAAAAGTGACACTGAGATTATAGCACCTTGGTGAAATGGGTGAATAAACAAAATAACGCAACAGTTGGAATGTTTTTGACTCTAACAAATGATAAACGATGAATGTATTGTTTTTTTTTTAAATTACAAACAAGAATCTAATTATGTGTTCGACCAGTATTATTAATTTTATAAATTTGTTAAGATTTTTCTAGTGCTGTGGGTGTTTTCTGAAAATTGAGAAATGCCGTTTTTGTGATGAAAAACATTTTCAAAAGGTGGTTGAAACAATCTTTTGTCTGAAAACGGTCTTGCTGTTTATAGTAAGAGATAAAATTGACCTTACTGCACCCGATAACATAAATATATCATTTTTTCAAATTGTGGACTGGCTGCTTTCTGCATAACTATTTTCATATAAGGCTGAGACTAGTGTCATCGACTAAATCGAGAAAGGAGTGCTGCGTTGGTTTGAACATAAAGAGCGAATGGACAGCGAAAGAACGGCGAAAAGAATTTACTTTGCGAATTTTGATGGATGCAAAAAAACGAGGACCAAAAAAGAGATGTTAAAACACACCTGCTTTGACAATATACCTAAAACTTCTGAAAATTGCAGTGACGTGGAAATCATAAGGCAGAATGATGAATATTACATTTAGTAAAGTGATCAATTCAACCAGCCAATGATATGTCATGACCCTTTTTAATACTCTGAATTCCACATTCTCTAATAATTCCTTCATCTTGGTCGAGAAGTCTGTAAAAGTTTTATCCTTGACATTGGTCTCCTTATTCAAGTATTATTTTTTGTAATGTGTCTATTTGGGAATATTATTAATAAATCAATAATAAGGTTATACATATGGTCTAGGAACTATAAAATACTACATTGTAGAACCACTTTTGAAATAAATATTTCACCTGGACCTTGCCAGGAATCGAACCCGGGACCTTAAAGCATGGTAGGTGGACGCGCCAATCGCTACACTGTGTGGCGGACTTATCTCCACTCAATTTCATTTTCTGGATTTTTACCTGAGAGTAGCCATCGAGTCGACAACACTCGTCTAGGTATTATGTATTCTTCATAGACAGAGAAAAAAACTTAGTATTGTATTAATTGTATTAAAAACTTATGATTTGATTTTTTTTCAAATTACAGATTCCCGTAATACTTTTGATTAACTGGACATTTTCATTTTGATATGCAATAGTTTTACATTTATTTAGTGAAAGGAATTTTCAGAAGTTTTATTTATTTTCTGAATAGATTTTATTTTCATAAATCAGTATATTTACATAATTTGCAAATAACCACAACTGACCAATAAAATATAATATTATTCAAAATGACCGTGCAATCAACGTGAATGATTTTAAGAACATAAGACGACTAATCATATTGTATTTATTAATAACTTTAGCCATGAGATTTCTATTTATACATATGCTCTTTCCAATTGATCAAATACTAGTTTTCTAAAACAAAACCTAGTATGGAATTACGTTACTGGAAGAGCAAAAAAAAAGGTACAGAATGTAAATCAAATAAGCTCTAATGTTTTCAGCACTTTGGTTACTCTAGTAATCAATTCGTTTCTATGGCGCCATATCAAAATGTCTTGAACTAATTTAATTGTAAAATCCTCACACTGTAGTTCATCAGCACAATGTTTACGGTAATGGTTCAACTGAGCGTCACTTCGGTGTATGGAGTAACTCAATTCTACGGCCGAGGAATGCTCCATTGGCATGTGATTGTGAACGGAAATGACGGTTTGAGAATCGAAAAACGACTTAACATACTCGAAAGGGTTTGTGAAATTTTTAGATCTATGAGTGTGTCTCAACATATGCATGTACGGAGGAATGCTCGAGTACAGGTCTGTCGGAGTCATGTCATCGAGAAAATAAACATTTCTCGCGTTGTAAGAAGCGTACCTCACAGGTTTGGCTTTCCGTCGCGCCCTGTTCAATAGTTCTCTCCAGTTTTTATCTTTAGTCGGCATTATTATCTCATCTATGTCGAGAAGCACGATATACTTATACGCATACATGTTTCTGTAGAAACAATCGTTATACGGTATGAGTTCATTGAAGCACTGCTGTCCTAAATTATTTACCAGAAATTGATGCTGCAGAATAGGAAGGTTCGGCTGATTACCGGGAAGAGTAGTGTGAGTAACTTCAACTTTACCGAGAGATTGGTAGTACTTGAGCACTTTATCGATATTTGGATGCACTTGTAACTCGTAGAAAAACACTTTGTTAACTCCCATTAGATCTAAAAATTCGAGCCATTCTACTATTCTCGAGGATAAATCAACGTTTAAAAAGTCCAGTCCTTTAACGCACACTGCAAAGTCTTCTTTTCTCTCTGGGACATCGTACAAAACGCGAAGCATGTTTGTCGCTCGATCACACTTCCTTCTAACTAGAGATACGCACGATGGTGGTTTAGGTTCCATCACACTTTCTGGTAGCTGGCAAGTCACGATGTATGGTCCGAAACCTCCTTCTCCCAGATCACCCCACTCCGGTATCCAGATATAACTGTACATGACAGTACTCACAATGGTGGGTTCTATATCGTCGTCGAACCAGATCTGGCAGAACGACTCCACTGTAATGTTGACACTATCAATCATAGCCAATATCTGTATACGTCGACCGAGATTATTCAAGTTTCTAGTATCGTAGTAAGCGTTGAACAATTCAAACGTCAAGTTGCCCGTTTTAAATGTTTGCCAGTAAGTATTGCTATATTTCAGGTGAAAAATATTTGGGAATGATGCGCAGGAGTTGTTCTCATAATACATGTCTTGAATTATATCTCGATGCTTCTCCCAGTATACGATAGGAAGACTGGGTAGAAGGAGGGACATTTTATTTGCATCCAAATCTTCAAAAATGGTGCCATTTAGATCGGTTTTATTCGTATTTAATACATTAGATTGCCAAACAAATAAACTGCCATTTATAAATGAGATGACTAAAATAGTTCCACCACAGAAAACAAAAACGCACCATTGACAAGCAGCTATAGGTCTAACCTGCAAACAAAAATAAAACATCTGGACATTCTATACTAAAAATAGGCATATTATTTTTATTGTGCTGTAAATGTTTGCTGCTTGATTCAAATAATAATAAAATGTTTGAAACTAATAAATAAAGTATATATTACCATACTAAGGTAAATAAAAAACACTCACCATCGTGGAAAAAATTAAGGTAATTACTTTTAAAAAAAATCAATAGCGACCTCAGAACTAGTCGCAAGTGAAACTGATTATTTAATATCGCGTAATTTGTTTTTCAAACATGTAAAGAGGATAACAGGGTAAAACGTTTAAAAAAAATTTAAGTACGTATTTTTAAATTGGAAATTTTTGGTAAAATTGTGATTAAATTGTAATTATAGCTGAACATTGAACATGTCTGTATTGATATGGTACATCTATACAATTGGTTTTCTAAATTATTGTATGACATATTGGCGTGTTGATGATTGCACGTAGCATCAACATTTACAAAAATGTTAAGCAGAATGAATCAGTAACAAAAACCTGTTGCCAGAATGGTTTATTACAGTTTTTTTTTGTACAACGCTTGACATTTAAAACTGTTTATTTTTAATATTTTGTTCAGTATATCTTATATAACTGACTTTATTCTTCAAAGTATTGTATTCGCCTTACCTCGGAGATCTTTAGATATGATAACTCCGAACTACGAGTAAATGATGACCTTAACCAACTCCTTTTTTGATTTCGATGTGACATCATAATTTTCTATTAATTTTAGGTTTCTTCCGGTTCTTTTGGCAGTTTCCGTGGATCCAGTTGCCGCTTTACTACCTTTTTATTCGTTGACCAATTAGCACATTTAGGCACATTTGGGATCATTGTTTGCATTTTTGAATTTTTGAAGATTTTCAATTCAAGTGACAGAGATCTTATATATGTATATATTTGGATAATTTATATAGCGGGTTCAAATACTGTTTTATGATTTTAAAGTAGGCGCACTGTTGTTTGAAAGTTTCCGTTATTCACTACTTGTCACATATTTTAGTAAGAAAAAAAAATCTTATCTACTTCCATACTTATGTTATATAATTTTTAGGCTTGATTATTGTTCCTTAGTTTTGAGTGCAAATATGTAGTTTAAAAAATATCAAACCTTATATGTTTATATTATAAATTTGTAAAAGGCAATTATGCCGTGTATGTCAATAAAATAAAATAAAATAAAATAAAATAAAATAAAATAAAATAAAATAAAATAAAATAAAATAAAATAAAATAAAATAAAATAAAATAAAATAAAATAAAATAAAATAAAATAACATAAGTCGACTAAAATTATAGTAAAAATTCTTGTTACTGTTGCTAAAACTCACTTGATTGGTTGGCATTACAATCTCATGCACTTTGTCCTTAATTTATATAGTGTTAGTGACGTATTATATTGCTAATACACAAAAATGCAAATTTGAAAATTATGTTTGCCTCGGCGAAACTCAGGTATTATTTATTATTGATTTTTTTTCAAATTATTTTATTTATAACAATAACTTTATTTTTAAAATATGCAAAATTTTTAACTTTCTCTATAATCCAAGAACTAAGTAATGAACGGCGTTTTTCTTCTACTGTACAAATCCATGTTCTCAAGTACTTTGTTCACGTTACGAGGCGAAGAGACAATATGGAAAAAAAATAGTTGTACAAGGACGCGTCAAGGAAACTCGATCTCGTGGAAGAAGCCTAAATAAATGGACAGACTTGGTGACAAAAGTGAGTGACGTCTCTCTTCAGGAGGCCTTAAGAAGCGCTTAATATAGAAGCGGAATAAGGCAAGTTGTAAAAAAAGTGCTTCCCTCCTATCAATGTGACCATAACTACTAAGCCAAGAACAAACGACTAAGAACTAGAAGAAATGGCAAGTAGATTAAAATAATAATGATTTGGCATGGCAAAATAGAAAATTTTGAGTAAGATTGCTAATGAATACCAGTTTATCTAAAAGTTCCTCCAATCAATTTCACTTGTGTATAAACGTTAACATTAAAAAAAACATAATAATAAATAGAATCGTTCTCATGATTTACCAAATTATTTTAATTTTTGGATACAAACCTGACTTAGGAAGACATACGGGAGTCGGCCCCAGAAAGAGAGGCCTGAAGAGATTTTGTGGATACCATGCGGTGGAACCTGAGAAGTAGATTTGGATTGAGTAAGATTTTTTTCTTCTTCTTCAGTCTTGTTTGTAGACCTTTCTAAAACGTTTCCACTCCTTTTCATCTCCTGCTTTCTTCGTCCAAGGTTTATTTGCTAACGAGGAAAGGTCATCGGTCCATCTTTTTGTTGCCTTCCAACACCTCCTTTGTTCGCCCAGGGTCTCCACTTTATTATTCTGGGCATCTATCTACCGTTATTTTGTCTCGCCAAGTGTCTTGCCAATACTTTTTAAATATTTTTGTACGATCCATGATATCCACGGCTCTGGTTTGGCTCCTAATTTATTGATTTCTTATTCGACGTAGTAAGACGTTACTCATACATCGAGTGACTGTATTTTTATAGATCGTTAGCTGCATTTGAGTTTTTGGTTAAATTTTTGGGTCTCAGGCATGGTTTGTAGTCCATGTGTCATCACTGGCAATTTTATATATGTTCATAGGCTTGTCGTTTTAAGCATGAATTAGCTTCGTAAGAAATTTTATTGTCATATATGTCATGTTTTTTTATGTTAAATAAATTTAAGGTGGTAATAATTACACTGAAGTTGCAGGGTAGTTTATTAATTTCGATCATGCAGATAAAGGTTTTTTTTTCCGGAAAATAACTATATAAATTATTATACTCTTCTAAATTACCTTGTAAGCCTCGACTTCCTCTTTTGCAATACGACGAGTGTTCCTAACATCTGCTTTGGAATGATTAATAGTATTTTTCCATGAACTGTTCTAACCTTATTGGTTCATTATTTTTTCAGTATCAGGTTGGACAAATAAAATATAATTTCAATATCTCACAACGGTTTAAAAATAAAATAAAATAATATCTTGTCAATACCAACCAAACGAATTTGCATTTAATTTTCTTTTCCGGCTTTTCTTCGCTTTGTTTTTTTCAAATTAATTTTAAATTTTTACTGTTACTCTTCTTAATTCCAGTGTTTTCTCTTTTCTCTTTAATTGTTTTAATTTTTTAATGACTTAATTTTCAGGAACATCAATTCAATGTTTTCAAGTAATCCCCTCTTTTTCCCATTTAGTCTCCGAATTATCTGGAAATAAACCCACGTGCACTAAACTGTCAACTAAAGTTAACAAATTACAACAGGTATGGAGAACACATTAAAACTGAAAACTATGCAATATCGCGGAACATACATGAGGGTGATTTGAATACCCCTCAACACGAGACACCTACATTTTTCCTTTGGACGTCACTTCTCCGGCCATATATATGTATAATATGGTACTAAAGCATGTTGTCCAGATGTTTTTTGAAATTTATGTTCATGTAATATTTTTTATTTTATTATTCAGTAATATGCATGCTTTCACTTTCTGTTTTGTGGTATCCCAACTCAACACGGGGTCTTAACCTCATAGAGTTAGGATATGTTATTATTTTTTTGTCATATGTGTCTTTATATGAATAAATAAAAAAAACTATTTCCGCACATTTTAATTTCACTCGATTGATTGTTAATACCATTATGAGTTGTGTTCAAAACTCTGAACTTTTTTCCCTTGCAAGCATCGCGTCGCTAATAGTATTCAGGCTGCCAATATTTAGTGCGATCTTTTGCGTCAGGTCTCGACGAGATGTCAGTAATAGACGGCTGGAACTAGAAAATGTATTGCTTTCATAGGAAAGCATCCATAGTAACCGAATTGAATCATCTGATAGCAGTTGTCACTAGAAGTTGCCGCCTCTATTAAATTCAATATTTTTTGGACTCTAGTGAACTAATTGTTTCCGTAGCTGAGAATGCGTGATATGTAGGCATCGCATCGTATAGGCGGCATTTTTTTTAAAACCTATTACACAACCTATTTATAGACAGCAAGTGAGGCAACTGCTCATCCTCGTTGCACTCCTAACTTTTGACAGCTGATAGATTCAATTACATACTGTCTCTGGTACTTAATGTTTTTTTCTTCATAATCAAATTTTTAAGAAAGTTTTGAGAAATCAAACTTAAATGTATATTTAAGGTCATAATTTTATTTGTAATATTGTTTAACTATATTTCACGGACAGTGTATACTTGTAATGCCATATTAAATAGACTTCATGAACTCGGTAATAGTTATTCCCACGTATCTGATATATTTAGTGTAGGGTATTGTTCCCATAGAACAAACCTTTTGAACTTTTTCAAAGGTGAATGGTAATTATATTTATTTATTCATGCATTTCATAATATATATACAGTTTTTTGTTTCCTTTACCTAGCTGTGTGAAACAGTACTTATGATTTTCTTATTGTTTTACTGTAGAATGTTTTATTATTTAAACTTTCTACTGAATATGCTGTTTAATTTTTAGGTTATTTTTTTTAATATAAATCTTGTATAATTTTTGGTTTATTTTTTATTTTTATTAATCTAAGGTATAAGGACATTCATGTTTAAAAAAAATATATACTAAGCCAAATATGTTAATATTATAAATGTTTGTCAAAGGCAGATTTGCCGTTTATGTTTATAAAATATAAATATAACATAAACTTGGTGCACTAAACTTGCGTTTATTATCCTGGCTAAAATCCATTTGTATTTTATTTTTGTAAATTATTACTATTAAACAGCAATATTTTTCATTAAACTTTAATGTTTAAGTAATATTGTCGATGTCTTAATTCAACACATTATTTAATTGACAGTGTTTAAACAGGTGACACAATTTTAAACGTGCATCATAAATGTGACCTTAAAATGTTTACAAACCATTTTTACTAGCCATATGAATTGAAGAAACGATTAAGATAAGAAAATAACACATGCTAAACAAAATAAATATATTTACGCATTTTAAACAAATTTATGTGGTTCTTTGTTATAAGTGAAAAAAATAATAAAAAAAAGTAAAAAATATAATAATGACTTATTATAAGTAAAAATATTTTTGGAAATAAATTAAGTTAAATATAAAGATATTTTTATTTAAAATGCACACTAGTTATTCATTACATTTTTTATGAAAGAAGAAGATCTTGAATCAAAACAACATTCTTCAACTGTTTATATAACTTTCAAGCTACGAAGAATAATTCTAAAATCAAACTAAAGTATAAAATACAATAAATGCATATCCTACCATATTTTTTTAGAAAATATGGTTTTAAAAAACTGGTCTGGTTTTTAACTCAACAGCTTTGAATTCGACGCGGTTATTTTAAACCCAATCATTGGGATCATAATTTTTTTTAATTTAGGTCTAACTGAAGACAATTTGCTGTTTAAATTATATTTTAAATATTATCACGTATTTAAAAAAAATATGTTTTTAATGTTTAATCACTTTAAGTAGCATTAAATAAATCATAAAATGAAAAGTATATATTTTCCAATAATTATCGAGATATGTGGACATTTTAGATTTGCATTTTAAAACAACACAAATTGAGGTATTTTAAATCAGATCTAATGATTTCAGTACTTTTCCAACTCTAGGAACCAGGGTATCTTTAAATCTCCATAAATTCTTGTCATCTACAAGTCTCTCTCTAAATAAAGAGCAGTTTACTTCTGGTACACAGGTTTCACGATAGTGATTCATCTGAGCATCTTCTAAGCTTATTTCATAACTGTACTCATGTTTGCTTGAATGTTCCATAGGCATGTGATTATGTACAGTTATTACAGCACCTGGTTCGTGAAATGACTTCACGTACTCTCCAGGCATGTTGAAATTGGCAGATCGGTGTGTATGCCAGAGCATGTGCATGTATGAGGGTACTTGAGGGTTGCTTTCCACAGGAGTCATATCGTTCAGAAAATACACGTGTCTTGCATTGAAAGAAGCATATTTGTCAGCTTCTGTCTTTTGCATTATCCTCTTCATTAAATCAGTCCAATTATCATCTTGCAGAGGAACAATCACTTCATCTATATCCAAAACTGCAATATGCTTATAGGCGTAAATATTTCGGTAGAAGCAATCATTGTATGGAATCAATTCGTCCCAACATTGTTGACCAACGTTTTTTTGCATAAATTGATGCTGTAAAATTTGTAAATTTGGCTGACCATCGGGAAGTGTTAGAAGAGTCACGTCTATTTTTCCATTTGCTATGTAATAATTTAATACTTTTTGGATATTTGGATGTACGAAGAATTTGTAAAAAAATATTTTACTCACGCCCATTAAGCCTAAAAATTCGATCCATTCAACAAGTTTTGCCGAGTAGTCTAATTGAAGTAAATCCAAACCCTTAACGCAAACTGCGAATTCTTCTTTTTCAGCTGGTTTATTGTATAAAACAGCCAATAAATTTTCTGGATGGTCACAAGGATTCTCCACTAACGAAACACAAGAAGGTGGAATTTTATCTTCATTTTCATCTTCTGGTAGTTCACAAGTAACGAGGTAAGGACCATAGTGTCCAGTTGGAGGATCTCCCCATGCATGTATCCAAATGTATCTATACATGACGGTACTTACAATCACAGGTTCGAGTCTGTCTTCGTACCAGAGCTGACAATAGGTTTTTTTTTTAAGGTCAATTTGATTTATCATAGCCAAGATATGAACGCTGAGTTTAAGGTTGTTTAGCTTTCTTTCATCGTAAAATGCTTTGTAAAGCTGAAATGTAACATTAGATGAATGGAAAGTTTGCCAGTAAATATTATTGTACTTAAGTTGGAAGATATCTGGAAATTGAGCGCAAGAGCTGTTCTGGTAGAACATTCCATCTTTCCTGTCTAGATGCCGCATCCAATACATGATCGGTAGACTGGGTAACATTTGAGCTATTTTTTCAGGCTGCAGAGCGTCTGGATCTGGAACGGAAGGATCTATTTCTGGAAATTTCAGCTGTTTAGGTAGTTTTAGGGAAGTCAACTTCGAATTGCTGATGCTAAAATAGATAATCAGCAGTAAGCTCCCACTAGACATGTAAGCGATTAATTTTAATACTTTCTTATTCTTCATCTGTAATAAAAATTATAAAGTCGGTTAGATTTTTAAAAACATTTTTTAAATTGATTGAATATGTAAACACGTCGTTTAACATGTGTTTTTTTTGCCATCAAAAATGTATTTGATTTAAAAATGCTACGTTGTAAAATTTTAAAAGGGTGTCAATGTATTAAAGAGAAATTGAGTATGAAAATAATTATTATGTTGTATGTAATTGATCTTATGGCTTAGTTCAGTTTAAGTCAAAAAGTGAGTTAGATAACTAAACCTTTTTTAAATTTAAACTGAAAATTAAAATGATTTTTAACTAGTTGTTAAAATTGAAATATGATGATTTCTCTGTTTCATTTTTCATAAAATGTGATTTTTTATTGATGTAATGCAATTAATTGAATGTCTGTTCCAATTTATTGAGTTAGTTATTTTATTCTAAAAATTAGGCATAATCGTTTAAAAAGACATTAAAAAAACACTAAAAATATTTCCGTTCAAAGTGAATTATCTTCACCGACAATAACCTAGTACTTACACTAATTTTGATACATTACCCAAAACATTTTAAAAACGTACCTTATCTATCATCATTGTATTGGATCTGAATATTGTTCTGCCACATTGTGTTTTTCAAGATACTCTTTTGAAAGAGACTTACAACATTTTTTCAAATGAAGGAAATAATAACATTAAGCCTGTCGAATCACTTAAATATGAATTATATAACTATTCAGTTTTGTGGTGAAATAGACAATGAAGCTTGCATTCCGATTAGCGTTCGTACGTTAGCGTTTTAAGTCATAAAATACATTTGTAACGATTGACTATAATATTGTTATCCAAACGTAAATATATAATTTAACGACAACGACAGTAAACCATTTCGAAAACCATGTTTTATTTTTTTTAAATTAGAATACAAGATATCTAAACTTTACTAGTATATCGGGATAATTTATACGGCTTACAAATTTTACACGTCATTAAACGTGATTAATGAAGAGATTTATCTATAGTTTTTATTTAAACCCTAAAAAGTCGACAAAAACAAAAACCTGTACTTTATTACAAATAATTATTTAATTTATAAGGCGGAGTCAATCATTTAAAGGAAAATGAATTTCGTTAAAATCATTCCAAATTACAAACGTTTGTACGTATATATTCGCACTTTTAAAAGATACACAGTTTCACTTCTCACCGAGAGTCGCACGAATATTTACCCTCATGCTGTGCTATCTTTATACAGAGGCGCTGTATCAGATTACCATTTACTCCATACTCCGATAAATACATCCACAGTTTTTATTTAAGAACTCTGTCAAACATGATATCAAATAATTTATAACTTAAAAAAACAAATTAACAAATAAAATTTAAAAACTTTAATAACTCAGACATTCTGAAAAACTTAAAAAGGGATTTTAAAGTAATTTTATCATTTACAACACCAGTAACAATTTTATTTTTTCTGTACATGCGGATAAAAGATACAGTTATATATGTAAAATAGAACCCGAACCCCGGACGAGTGTTTTTGACCCGATGATTACTCTAAGGTAATCTGCCTCGAAGTGTAGTGGCTGGCGAAATCGCCTACCATGCTTCATTAAGTTAAATAAAGTTCGATTAAAACGGTTGTTTTAAAGGTAGCTCTACAGATACTGCAGTATTTTTTCTGAAGCATAGTAGTTAGACAAAAATAAAAAAAAACAATGTGATGATAAATGTGAAATATAAAAAAATTCGTCTATTAAAAACTATATAAAAAATCGGCGTGTTGGTTTTACATTATTGTGTTACTTCTGGGGTGGAGCTGTAGGTATAGTGTGATTTGCATATTTGTAAAATCAGTGTCCAGACCTTTGTCTGGTCACTCTTTAGTGAGGTCCCAAAACTGGTAGAAATAGAATATTCGGGATGTGGTTATTTAAAAATATTTATTTTCATATAATGTTATTTTGTGTTTTTTAATGCGTGGAAGGTAAACGATAATCTGTGATTTTAGATCCCTGGTAGAAGATACGATATCGTACGATAAGAAAAAACGTGACTTTAATGGTGAGTAGGCCAAATGATATGTACAGAATAGTTGCGATACTTATTGCGTGTAAAAATGTGCTGTAAACTATTTCATTGTATTTTCGTAAATCGAGGCTATCTACGACCTACGAGTATTAATACACATAGACGCACCCTACAGAGTAAAATATACTTTTTTTAAAAGTGACACAAAAACGTACCCATAGTTACCGAGTTTGTTTATTTATTTTAAAAAAAAAACTAGAAGGATACCATTTTCAAAAGTTTGTTGTTAAAATGTTACAACGGCATTCGTTTTTTATAGATCCCAATCAGATTATTTCCTTTGATTCCTTAAATTCTTTTAATTTCTACTTATTTATTTATTTTTACTGGATATTGGGAATGCAAAAATTATATTCACTCACGTTTACATTTTTTTTAAAACCGTATTACTACCAATGCATGCATGGACCCATGTTAGAAAGAAGACCTTAGGTTTTGTGCCGCTGTGCGTAGTTTGATATTTAAAACGAATAATACTTATATTTGAATAATATTGTGACTTGGCACGGGTAACCCTAGTAAGGTCACATTATTTTATTATTAATTATTATTTGTAATGTGAAAAAAATGAAAAAATAATTATTTTCAGCTTTAAATTATCGATTACGCTTATAAACAACAAATACTTCCTAACAAAAAGTTACACCACCTCTTATGCAATGTGTATTTGAATGGTTTTTACACGCTTTCACATCACAAGAAAGCATTTTGGCTCGATTCTAAATATCAAGCTCACGTCACACTCAGCTAGCGATTAAAGAACAACTAAATACGCGTTGGGCATCACTGAGCGTTTGGGCTACAGTTACGTTTGATCATTTTTGGGGGCTCAGGGCCCGTCTGTGTGTATTAATAGGCCAATGAGTGAAACAATAATTAAAACGTTTATTATACTCTCATGCATTAAATATAAGTTTCAATTTCTAAGTAAGACGAAAACTTATTTTTTTTTCCTTTTTTATTACTTAATTTAAATAAAAAAGATCTATTTACATGATCCAAATTAAAAACATCAACAGGGCCCTGCCCCAACTACAATGTCAAGTTTTATTTTTCATTAGATATTTAGAAAATGGAAATTTCTGCACGAACATGTTTGATTACATGTTTCCAATAAAGACATTAAATATTTTTTTTAAATTTTATATTGTCATAAATAAATCGATTTTACAAAACAGATAATTAAAAGCAAGTTTTTTTACTTCCTAATGCAATCAGTGGCCTGTTTTATAATAAAATACTTACGCTTTTTACAGATAAAAAGTGTGTGAAAATACTTGTATATTTATTTGATATCGACTTATAAAAAATAAACTTATGAAAAATAAAAGTAAAGAAAATGCCATCAGAACCACCCAAAATATTCATATATATGAAATACGCACACAAAAATGTAGGTAAAAGAGCAATCAAAATACCAAAATGAAGAAAATTTTTCATTCGCCATTCTAAATTTAAATATAGCTTACAAAGATGAATTATCACTAAAAAAGCCTAAAATATCTCGAACAAAGACCTTAACAACTTTTGAACTTTTTGTCTTCATAGTTTTATATTACTGTCCCTGTATTTTACAAATGTTCAATCTTGGAGCAGTAATAAGTAAAGCCAAAACTGAATGAAATCACATGAAAAAAATACCCTTTGAATACGTGTCACTGTTTCAAACGGGGTCAACGTTGAAAAGGATATGTTTTGTATTGTACATATAAATAAAGATGCATTACGACACGGTATTAACTATTGTGTGGCTGTGATGTCACACAAGTCTACATACGTTACAAAACTTGACATATCTCTCTTATTTTTAAAACGAAAAAGTTGTATTTTTTGTAATAATCAAATGGACATCTTCACGCCGGATTTGAAATGTAAAATTTTAAAAACTATGCTAGATTTTAATACAAAAGATATTTTGTTTGTTTCTATAAATTGCAGAAAAAGAATGTGTGAACTGTAGAATCTTTTGTCTTCCTTGTCTTTTGCTTGTGGCAACACGATGTTACGTCACCGTGCGCAAAGGAATTATTTACCACGGTCTTTTTAGAGTTAAATGTGTTCCGAATACTAGGAAATTATTGTTTAAACAAAAACATTATTATGACTACGTATTTCTAATTAAGTGTACCGGGTTTTCAGAAATGGGAAGTTTATGTATATAAGAACTCGTATTATGAAGCACTTAAGACATTAAAAGGCCATTGTAAATTTTGGCTGCGGTACAAGATTGAAAGAGCATACCCTTGTCTGGGAAAAAAATTGCCCATTATAATAAAAGCAAGATGATGTAACAGGAGCAGAGAAATACGCGGAGAAATTATGCGACAGAATATATGGCCTGCCGAAACATTATTATGTGCCTACACCATAAAGCATCGTGGAGTCAAACCAGTGTAAAATAATCATTCGCAGGCTTTTAAAATTAGAATTTACCTACTCATCAAAACCAAACCACATTGTGTTTTGACAAATTTCCTTTTTTATTCATCCGATTTCCTTTTAAATTTCAAACCAACACTTTTTATTTATTACATACATAAAAATCTTAATTTGTCGAACGTGTGTTGAGCTAACTAATAATTATTGTTTTTAATTAGTAGTAAGTAAATGTATTTCTGATAAGATTACATGACTAATAAAATAACCAAATGTAAATTTTAACTTATTTTCATTATTTCTCTATTCGCACCCCGTGGTGCATAGCGTACTGCATTGCTACTCCAATCGCAGCGTATCTTGATAATTTGTGTACGGTACTAGGAAGGTAAGGTAATAAGATTAGTCGTAGGCTTCCAACCCCAGTCCAGGGACAGTGAAATATGGTGAAATACGGTGTTAAAACAAATATTTAACGCCGACCCTGACAGGAGTTGAACCGGTGGCTTTGAGCATGGTAGGCGAATAGGCTAACCATTCTAGATCGCATTACAGCATTCGAACATTTGATACATAACTGGACTCAACTTAAGCGCAGTACCCTGCATATCTAACGAATTCTAACAAGGACAATGGAGGTACCTAGATATTTATTACATACATACGTTGATATGGAAAATACGTATGCGTAGTACTTAAACTATTGTTTGAATTTAAGTCGCGTTTTGGTCTTATGGCTAGTGTAAAATATTTTGGTAAATCGTAAAAATGCAAATATTTATTGTTGTATAAAATTTGAAAATAAACAAATTGGCAATCGCGTACGACCGAAATTTATCTGCGAATTTTGTGAATTTTTTTCAAAAAGTTTATAATTTAAATTCTTAGTTGTTTAAATAAAAAAATACTTGTTCTTTTCCAAACTGATTTGACGATAATACAGTAAGTATTTCTAAAAAATAAAGATTTTCATAGCATATGAAAATCGCTTCAAATTAACAAACTAAAACTAATTGTTGTAAGAGCTTAATACTCTTACATAAAAAGAAAATAACCGAGCTTTATGATAAATGTATGTGTAGATGGCAAAACTATTGAGAAAGTGGATAAAATTAATTATTTGGATTTAATCAAAATGAACTTGGAATGCAAACTATAAGCAAGTTAAAAAAAAATTATGTCAAAAAATATTCTTTCTGGGTAGATTGAGGAATAAATTAGGCAGATATGCTTCAGGAATCAAACATTTTGGTCAATTTTTATTCCTTATATAGATTACTGCCCTACAGTATTATTTTTTGCGGAAATTTTAATAAATTATAAATGCTTCAAAACAGAGCCATGACAATAGTGTAAAAGAAAGGTGAATAGATAGATAGGTGGATAGGTAGTGGAAAAAAAGGTAAATAGATAGAGAGGTGGATAGGTAGTGGAAAGGAAGGTGGATAGATAGCTAGGTGGATAAACTATAAAAACGCGAGAAGAACTCAATAGGATACCAATAAAAAAGACACTTATATATTATATAGTACAATCGTCTTTATACTATTTTTTTTTGACAATTGAATGCCCATATACTTCAACAAAAAGATATATTAAATAAATAAAATTATAAGCATGTAATTAAAAATAAGGATAAAACACCCATTTAAAATAACATAGAATCCCATAGTTGCATTATGTGTAAAAATTTAAACATATATGACGAGATGCTTGAATGTTTGAAGAATGAAAAGAGTTTAAATGAATTTAAAATGAAAACCTATAATTACTGTACTATTTTATAAATATGTTTATAATTAAAGAAAGAGCAAATAAAATCTAATAAACAGATTATGACATACGCTAACTTAAAAAATAAATAAGATTTAAAAAGATGCGACGCAGCCTTAGTATGTATGGACGGACCGCGCGGGATAAGACTTATTTTTAATTTAATTTATTTGCCTCTGTTAAAATACCTGTACACAAATTTTCTCTCTTTACTCTGTGAAGTAGGGTTTAAAGCATTTTTTAGCTATGCGACAAGTCAATGAGTTCGTTTGAAAAAATATTAATTATAATTAGGTGCGCCGCCATAATAACAAACAAACCGTTAATAAACTAGGAGCAAAGTGGAAAATGCTAGTTGGTAAATGCAAAATATGAAAATATAATGGTACGTTATTATGCTTACGTCAGAAAAGCAAGGTTCTGAATGCATACCCCAGTAAGCGACATAGATATCATATATTAAATGATTGCGTTTATAATAAAATAAATAGAACAACTTTTTTTTTAACCACTAACTTTAAATGAGGGGTTAACCACAAAATTGTTTTATTAATTTTATTAAAATGAATAACCACAAAGTAAACGTTTTAAATATATAAAATAGATTGCGTTTTTATTTTTTTTAATCCTTTTAAAAACTTTGATGGACAAAACATAACAGCGAATGAGAAATTATTTCGGTTAAAATTTTTGAAATCTCTTTTTATGACCACATCTATCAACGTTGACTGGTTGAAATAATTCCTTTATATACTTTGTAGAATTTAAATTTATTGATAAATCTTCCACCTGTTGTTTTTCTGTTGTAAAAAAGAGGCTGGAACTATTCTCGCGTTAGTGATATTTTTACAAGTATTTTAACTATGAATAGGTAATACCTATAAAAGGTAAATTATATTAACACTTTTAGTGCTTGGCTATAGTGAAGAGCGTTTTGCGGCGCGGTACGGACGCGGTACGGACGCGGTACGGACGCGGTACGGACGCGGTACGTAGCGCTATGGACACTACAATTGTTACCATAATTATTTTTGAGTTAACCGCGCCCACACCGTGCCGCAAAACGCTCGCCACTATGGCCAAGCAATTATTTTAAGACTAGTTGTTTTTTAAACAGTATTTTGAGTGTTTTTGTTATCTATTTTCACAAGTTCTATTTTCTATAGAAATTATATGTTAAATATTCGACCAGTGACGAGAAACTTAAACCGGGTGCCTACTGCCCGTCATCAGCTGGTCAATTTCATCATCAGCTGGTCAGCTTTCTGGATTTGTGGAGAAATTTACGTAGAAGAAAATATACTGGACGAGGTATGTTCAGATGGTAAGTTTACTGTGACCATAACGGGCTGTGGTTTTTTGTTTTTGTTAAGGACTGAGAAGTCATCATTTTGGTCAAATTTATGCCTGAGGGGGTTTGCCCCTCAACGTTCAACGATATTGTGAGACCCTAAAGAAACTCAATAGGAGCATTAAAAATAAAACGAGGGGAATGCTAACGAGAAAAGTGTGGTTGTTGCATGACAACGCCCGTCCTCACACAGTCTTAGCCACCAAAGCGCTGTGAGGGGTAAGAATCTGGTGGGAGAGTTCTTCAAAAAGGGCATAGAGAAGCTTGTGCTACGACTCACCACCAACGGAATAGCGATTATGTTATTAAATTTAAACTATCATTTGGAATGAATTTATTTTCACTTACATTTTTTTGTTAATATTTTTTGCATTTTTTTATTACATAATGTACTTATGACTTTATTTATTTATTTATGAAAACCAAAAACCCCACAAAGGCTAAATTAAGGCTCAAGCATTTTCTTTGGAGTTGTTTTCGATATTATTATATATTTAAGGTACACTTATATTAAGGCATAATATAAATATAACATAATAGGCGGCCTCCGTGGTGTAGTTGTTAAGACGCTTGACTCACGAACGAAAGGTTCTGGGTTCGATTCCCGGTGAAAATAAAAAAAATAAATGTGACTTTTCTCAAGCTCGACTATTCTGTGCTACAATTCTTTACTGTAATTGGGGTTTCTGGCCTGTTGTGGTGTAAAATACAGACAGGCAGAAACAATAGCTTGCTGAGAAAATAGAAAAAGTGAGTATTTGGTTTATTCATTTATGATCGGTGATTTCATCAGAAATCGGTAGATCTTGGTAGGATCGGGTTGGCACCCTACCGATTATTCGGTTTTTTGAGAAAAATCACATTTCGATTTTTTTTTCTCACCAGGAATCAAACCCGGAACCTTCCATGCGTGAGTCAAGCCTCTTAACCACTTCACTCGGAGGCCGCCGGAATATTTAATATTATAACTGCGTAAATTAATGTTTCAACACCAGTCTCTGTCTCTGTCCCCGTCTGTCTGCCTAGTGAGGTGTTGAATTAGAAAAGTAAAAATTAAAAGTATTTTTTGAAATAAATCAATAAAAATCTTACAAGTTTTACAATAAAATATTTGAAAAACCCTCTGCGCCATTAACACAGTACGAAATAAAATGGATTGGCATGACTTAACTTGAAGTCTCGCATGTTGATCGTGTTTTTAAGTATATTTTTATACTATTATTTAACTATTTATGCTTGTCTTTGCTTTATTGTTTCATGATTTTTTTTTCAGTTTTTTGTACATTATTTCTGTAACAACAAAGTGTTGCTATTAGCTTAGACAATGGGTATATTTAATAAATAATAATAATGTAAAAATGTTTCGAAATATTTTATGTCATTTTGATAATCGATCCTGAAACTTCTAGCATAAAAGGCTTTGATTATTAACCACGTGGCGAACATCCTTCGATCATTACAAAGCCTAAAAAATTTTGTGTTTTTATTTATGATAAGTCTTGTTCTGTGGTAAAAGGAAATAAAAATGGAATATACGAGGTTTTAAACTTGAACGCTCAAGCAACATTCAATAATATTAAATTGCCCCATAGCTCGTTATGCTTTTGTTTCCAAGAAAATAAAAACCCAGACGTTTTTTTTTTAAAAGTAAATTCCAGAAAACAGCGTAAGTGGAAAAAAAATTATGTTTACGTAATTATCATTTTCACTTCCCAGTTAAAGTATGCGGAATCTACAACCTTCAGAATTCTCTTGTCAGTTGCCAACTTTGGTGCGTCTTTTTATCTAAATTATAACGGTGTATTTTTTTCATTTGAATGCTATTTTTACTTCATAATTGATGGAACATATAGCATCCACAAACATCTTCGGGAATCTAATGTCAGCTGACGATACCAGTGTTTCTTTTCGTGACTAGTTCGCGTCTCGCAGTCAGACATTAACATTCAGTGGACGTCCAGATATTGCAGGCAGCTCAGGCAGATAAGCGATGTTGTTAATCATGAAAAAAAAACTGACTGCAGATGATCCCGCCTCGAAGTGTACTGTCTTCACAATCAAAACGGCAGCTTTTTGCAAAAGTCATATAATGATATATGACACTTATTAGTATTTATCAACTTTATCATTATCATCATATACTCGACAGCCCCGAGTGGGCCTTGGCTAAATCGAGGCGTCTTCTCCACTCTTGCCAGTCTGCTGTCCTTCCTCTCCAGTTAATCACTTTAAACACTGTCGTATCCACACTTACGCAGTCCATCTATCGCATTTTGGCCCGTTCAAGTCTTCGTCGTTCTCTCGATACACAGAGAGTGTATCGAGAGAACGACGAAGAGAACTACACCCTGATGGAGTTGATTACATCTGGCGATTCAAAGATTTTATAAAGCTCCCTATTGTACGACGACGCCAATAATTGTTTTCTCATATTGGGCCAAAAACAATTTTGAGGATCCTTTAAAATGCTTTTTCATAACCGCAACATTTATTAACTTTATTCAAATTTCTAAAAGCTTTGAATAATAATGAGCAAAATCACAGTGCGTCAATTTGCAGAATTATCTATCAAATAGAAAAACATTTGTAAAAATAAATAAAAAAAATAAATGAGACTAAATGTGTAACTGCCGGAGTACTTCAGGGTTCCATATTGGGTCCCACTTTAAATATACTGTATGTAACTATTATGAATAAGTTATTTATAAATACTAAACATTTTGTGTACGCTGATGATACCGCGCTAGTGATGTCACATTTTATTTAGTTACTTCAGCATATTAAATTATGTAATAAGTGGTTGAAAAATAAAACAGTACTGAACTTTGACTAAAACTTACCAACGATTAAAATTAGCACAAAAAAAATAGTCCAAATCCTGTTGTTGAACTTTTTTTCAGGGCTCTGTTGTTTATCGGTCCGTCATTTACATTTGTTATTTTGGCTTTAAAAGAAATGTATCCAGTTAATCTTTAATGGTCTATAAATTAATAATGAATGAATAAGGTAAAACTATCCGCAGCTAAGCAGTTAAGATGTCTCACCACGAAAAAAATATATAAGTGTATACTTCAACTACGCATTAAATCTATTGTACATATTTAACAAAATGTCAGTTACTCTGGTAAATGTGTAAATATGTAACCATAAAATAATACTATAATTTATCATCATCGTCCGTTTTATAGTTGGAGCATATGGTGTCCACGAAGATCCTCCAGGCATCTCTGTCGGCTGCCAGCTCCTGTGCATCCTCCCAAGTCAGGTTCGTGTGCCGTAGTTCTGACATGAACTGCCGATGAACAGTCAGCAATGAAAACATCCACCCCTTTCCCGAAACTGTTTATAAAGACTTGAGTCTTTCTTCAGTTTCACAAATCAATATCATTTTTTTTATTTTTTAAACTAACTAAGCGAAAATTTAATATTTCTTTACAATCAAACCGCGAAAATAACAAAACAAATAAACTTTAAAAACTTTCATTGTACCCTTTACTGCAGTATTGTCAGTTTGTGATCAATCAAATACACATGGTCAGCACAATCACCTTTTGCTAATTTCCCAGTATGAACAGTCAGCAGTGGACGTCCAGGACATCAAGATCCAGATGCCTCGTAAAGTAGGCAAGCATGGTTAAGGCTCTCAAGAGGTATCCGCAGTACATGGCCAAGGCAACCGAATCGCCTTCGCTTGATGGCAGTTGTCACCGGAGTTTGCTGCGTCTGTTCTCTTATAACTTCATTTCAAACAAAGTCAACCCACCGCACACTTAAGATTCTTCTGAGACACCTATTCTCAAAAAGCAGTATTTTTCTGTTTAAGGCCCTAGTGAGGTGCCACGAATCGCATCAGCAGAATAGGTGTTATGCGGTCGTTGAATAGGCGGCATTTGGTTAATATGCCAAGATCAGCACCTAAAAAGAACAATTGATCATCTTTGCCTTCATGTGTAGTTATAATAATCGCTAGTACACAGCAAAAATACCAACGCACTACCCTTTACACTAGTTGCTGATAAAAAAATAATGATATCGATTTTGAAAATCGGCACATCGTAATTTTAATAGGGGTAATAAAACTTGGTGAATTAAAGCTAAAATTGTACTAAACATTTTTCACAAGTATTTTAAAAGTAGTTACACTAAATGAACTTGATTTACGACCCGACGCTTTATGACTTAATAATTTATAATTTCCCAAGTATCACACCATACCCCCGCGGGTCCTGGAGGGTTGGGTCACTAATTTAATAGAGATTTTAGTACTGCAATAAGAATGACACGCGATGCGACTGGAAAAGGCAAGCGGGGTCATTGAGACCCAACTCATTAAATGTATCTACCCTCAAACGTACCCCCATAGTTTTATATGTAATAAAGAAAGTTCATACATTAAGTACAAAAATTTTGTTCATAACAAAAACAAGAAGAATTCAATATGATTTTGTTTTGAAATAAAGTAGTTTATGTGAATTTATACATTTGAATAAGAGTTTTTTTATTAAATGCAATTATTACGACTGAAATTATATATGTTTATTTGTAAATAATTTATGTATACTTTATTTACGTACTTAAGCATAAAAAGAATACAATTGTGTGTTTAATATAACCGGAACACCGGACGCGGGTTTCCGACTGGATAGCTGCTCTCGATGATGAAAATTATTGAATTATTGATTTATCAGAAAGTATTTAAGAAAGATACTACAATTCAATCAATAAAAAAAAACGATAAAAAAATATATCTGAATATCAAAGATACTAGTAGCCATAATCTCCAAGACGATCTTCACCGATTAACAGATTACTATGAAAAAAAAATCATAAATGTAAATGTCTCAAAATGTTTACTCATTTCTTTTTCACGTAGCTCCAAACCTATTTTATATCAAATATTTTTTAAGTGATCAAACTATACAACGAGTTGAAAATGTTCGTGATCTTGGTGTGATTCTAGATAAAAAACTTACGTATGAAAACCACATCGAAAATATAGTGAACCGGGCACACAGAAACTTAGGTTTTGTTATCCGCACTTGCCAAGTTTTTAATGATATTGGTAGTATCAAATTGATTTATTTCGCTTACGCTCGCAGTCTCCTTGAATATGCCTCCTCTGTGTGGTCTCCTCAGTATTCCATACACAAGATAAGGCTTGAAAATATTCAGAAAACATTTTTGAGACATCTCAATTGGAGATCCAGATTTACGGACCTTAACTATAAAACTTCTTGTCATAAACATAATATACTTAGTCTTGAGGATCGTCGTTTGGTATAAGATATGGGGATTTTACATGATATTCTTAATGGACGTCTTGATAGTCCTGTTCTGGTTTCTGAGTTGGCCCTTAATGTACCTGGCTACCGCACCCGTCACATGAATCTATCTCTTTTCCACGTACCTACAGTTTGCACCAACTATTCACAGAACTCTCTTCTGATTTGCTTGACACGTAATTATAATTTATTTTTCAATAACAGACACATTTAACTGCAGTAAGCTCACTTTTAAAACCAAAATTAAAAACTATTATATGAAAAAAAATATGTTTATTTATAAAAAAATATTATTTTTACATTATAAATTTAAGTTGTTTCTATTCACTCATATCAAACACACACTCACCCTGTCCATAAACCTACCCTCACACCCATATACAATCACACACATATTCACATACCTACCAAAACCACACTCCACTTTTTTACACACGCATCCTCACACAAAAAAAAAACTTGCACACATGCACTTCTATGAATTATATCTAACTGAACTGGATTTTTATAATTGTATTTATGTGGAAAACTGATTTGGCTTTATTTTATGTTTTTTTTTATTATGTTGTGTATATTTTTTTGTATTGTTGTTGTTTTTCTGAATAAACAAAATTAAATTAAATTAAATTATAACCTATTCAATTAATAAATTAACGATTTTGAAAGAAAGTATTTCTGTTATATTGAATCATTCATCATTTCGTCGCTTTCGTGACAATTTCAAATTTGTAGATTAAAGTTGTTCTTATCTTTTATTTATATTTTAAATTATAATAACCTTCAAATCAGAATTTTCACTCACATGAATGTTCTTTTCTTTTTATCATAGAAACATACGTAATTCAATAGTGAAACACAGAGTAGGTACATTTTATTTTAAAGCCTTTTCAAGAAGTACCTTGTTGTAAAATCATATGCATATTGAGGCAAAGTAATTATTAATTAATTAAAAGTATATTAATAAAATGTAAACAATAAAATTTAAGACTAAAATATAATCGAATTTTTAACGACTTAATTTTGAACGCAGTAAAAACTTATACTCGCTTTAGAAAAGAAAAAACTTAATATCCTTAAGTGTCTACTAACATATCGAAGAATCCAAAAATACAAATGTAAATTTTTCGGTAAATACAGCTTGTCGTCGCATCTATAATTCATTATTTTATTATCAAAACACGTGACAGGCTCACATATAATTTTCACTATAAAGTTTGACATGCAAACAGTCAACAGTCCGCCCTAAGCGATCATTATGAAAATTTCCCCATTTAAATATCAATATTTTACCATGTCTAAGGGGTGCGCGTTCTCTCGCCGTAAATTAATTAGATATAGCCGGCCCTTTGCACTTCGTGACTTGTCCCCTTAAATACTAGGCGTAATTGAAAATCCTAACAAATCAAAATTTTCAGAACGATTGACTTCAAAATATTTATTAAATATGAGATATTTAGATGCAAATTATTTTTATCGCAAGTAATTAAGTTAATAGAAACGTTACCTACTAAATATATCCACGACTTATTTACTTTATTTAAAAGCGAAAATCGCAGAAGTGACGAGTCAAAACACAAATAAAAAAATATTTTCAAAATGACGAAAAATATTTATTTTTAAAATAGAAAATTAGAAAAAAGAAAAACAACTGAAATGTGGTCATCAGTAGAGAGTATTAAAAAAATAAAACCTGTAAAAAAATGTATCAAAAATTACAATAATCTCTCTAATGCATTAAAAATGTGTGCTAACTAATATATCAATAAATAAATTCAAAGTAAATTTTAAGAATTTTTTTGAACCAGTGTAAAAACTGCATTCTATTTTAATTAATATTAATGTTTGGTTATTTTCTGTTTTTTGGAAGTTTTTTTTTCTCGTGTACTCGCATATTCAAAATAACATAAACTGTAATAACTATAACAGTGTAAGTCACTCTCCATGCAAAAGAGCTAGTCTCTTTTTTTTGAGAGTTACTGTTATAACATTTACCATATGAATAAAAGTAGATTTGTATTAGAATAAAAAAAAGCATGTACCAATTTTAAAAATAAATTAATTTATTATATTAAAAAATAAATAAACATAAAGAAAAAATCTAATTTTAAAACAGTAACAAAAAATGGGTTTAAAGAAAGTTTAGAAATAAATCAAAATAACAATCAAGAAAAATTAAACAAAATACGTAATATCCACTCAAAATACGTAATATCTTCAAAATACGTAATATCTTCAAAAATGATAAGAATAAATAGAATTAAGGAATTCACATAATATGGTAAAGAGAGAGAATGAATACAAACATCGTAATAAATAAAATGTATCATCAATTTCTTTAATGTAATTTGTTATTTTGTCATTTTTGAATAAAAAAAAAAAACGTGTTTAGTATTTTCTATTTTCAAAGGAATAAAAATAAAGTTTGAATGAGTTAATTGGCGCTTTCTAGAGACCTTAAGTTATATTAACGTATACTACCAACGTACATCAAAGTGGTTACCTAGATTATTTAACCGAAAAAGTTAAGATAGCCCATGGATCATTTTCCCAATCACCTGGCATTTGAATATTTATTAAAATTTCAATCTGGCTAAATTGGTAAAGGTAAATTGGGCCATCAACATTGAATATGATAGATTTTAAATGGTTATAAACGAGATGTGTTCGTACATTTCGTAATAAAATCGACAGTGAAAAGCTAAAAATAACAAACATACCAGTAAGACGTAGGTACCATGGGCCCGTATTACAATTGGAAGGTAACAGAGTTACTAACCTATCTATGATTTCCAAATTACAACAGGCATGGGGAATACCTTAGAAAAGGGAACAGGGCTTATGGCCTGTCATTGGCTAGTTTAAGTGGCCACTTTACACACTGTGTAACATTCACCATTTTGCCCATGTTTGAACCTCCATATTTTTTCATTTCTTTCGTTTGTTGATTTTACTGAAGTTAAAGAGCTGAAACCTTTATTGTTTTGAAGAGATTCATCTCAATGAATAATTTTACATACTAGGCAACGCCTAAAGACTATTTTCCAATTTTTAAACTTCTTCTTGGACCAGTTGGTTTTATTAGAATATTTGAATTTGTCCAAATGTTTACAGACAAAATACTGGATTTTACCCCTTCGGGAGTCATTAAGATTAACAAATTACAACAGGGATGGAGAATACCTTAGAAAAGGGAATATACCTGTTGTAATTTGTTTATCTTAATGACTCCCGAGGGGGTGATATCCAGTATTTTGTCTACAAACATTTGGACAAACTTAAATATGTAATCCATGATTTCGATTAACGTAATAATATCTTCTATTTGTTCAAATATTTAAGGTGGTTTTATTAATTTAAGCCACAAAACTAAATTACAATTTACAAAAATAATCAGGGCCGCCACGATAATAATGGAAACTAAGCAGTGTTATCCTCTATTAAACAAATTTTTCGGTACCAAAATTTTAATATGATTACAATTTTTTTTATGTCTTTTATTGTAGGTTGCTGACGAAGATAATTGAAATTTTATGCCATTATACATATTTTTTTGTAGGTACATACAATTCAATTTTACTTTATAGACACTCGAAGATAATTCTGCAAACTTCGAATTGAATTCAGGGTCCTGATTATTTTTAAAATGATTATGTACTTATTTTGTAGCATAATTAAGAAAACTACTCGAAGTATTACAAGTAGACGATGTAATTATGTAAAACGAAATCGACAGCCTTTTTACCTAGTTATTAAGTTACCTGTGACATTTTGTTAGCATTTCGCATTAGGGTGGGTCGGTATAATATTCAAGGAATTCTAGTTACGGGCAAATACGGCAGGTATGATATTTATCGTGCGCCATATTTATAAAAATAATACAAAGTTACCCAGCGCTCAGATAACGTGCTTCGTCAACATTATTGGATACGTTTAACACGCGAACTAAATTCACCAAGTCCCAAAGCGCAAAACTAGGTACACAAAATGAACAAAATATTTTTGTTTTGTGTTTAATATTATCATAATTTAATTAATCATTCATATATAATCTATTGACTTAATAAATTAAGTGTTTTTTTTTATACATTTTTAAGAAACTTTTCTGTGCTTTTGTTTTACGGTGCAAAAATAATATTTTCTTAATGGCAACTTTTTGTTATTACCTTAAAAAATGTTATAAGACTTGTCTGTTGTATTTGTACTTAATTAGTACCTCGAGTTTATTGGTTAAATAATTTAACATGTCATTTAATATTTAATTTTGACCAAAATCAATAATACTCAACAATGAAATATTTTTAATGCTGAACATAATGTGACCCGACCCTATAATTCAAAAATGGATATTTTGAATTCGATGTTCTGTCCGTTTTTTTTCAAATTTAAAAATGATCACTAAAAGTTTTTTTAAAAATGGTGAAGGGAAAAAAAACGCCATTCGAAAGAAAGTTTTCTGTTTTACAAGATGTTGTGTTTGCTTTTATGTTACATGTATTATTTAATTAAATTTCAAGCCAAAAAATATCAAGTAAGTATACGAAAATGATGATTTTTGACACCTTCTTCGGTTCGCGTTCAATTTAAAGCTGCCAAAGCTGCTTACGATATTTAAGAAATATACAGTGAACATGATATTAATTATTGACTCATTAGTTGTAAAATAACGAAGGATAATAAATTAATAAAAAAAATGAGTGTCCTCTTTTTTTCGCCATTGTAAAAAAACGGACACAACTGATTTCAACACCAAAAAATTTGTCAATGTTGATTTTCCTTTATTATTTTACATCAAAAAAGTCAAAAGTGTATTATCCTTATTTGTTTGCTCCTTAATTTTCTCGATTGAACGTGAACAGAAGGTAAAAGGACATTTAATACATTTTTGAAAATCATATGCCTACATATAGTGCACTCCTGTTGGTAAGAAAAGGGGAGTTTGATATTTTCAAGAAGAATTTCTTTATTTGAAAATAAATTATTTCAAGTTTAAGAATTCAATCATAAACACGTATCTAGGTACCTACGTACCAATGAAAAGTTACATTATCTTTTTTACGTTTATTCGAACGGTTTTAACACGCTTTGATGACAAAATCAGGCATCTTGATTTCGAATTAAATGACAAGCTCACTTTAAAACCTAGCTGGAGGTTAAAAAACACGACTGAGCGTTTGAGCATAAGTTAAGTGTCATAATTTTAAAGGGCTCAAGGTGCGTCAATGTGTATTGATAGGACAGTGGTTTAATTAAAAAACACCGATTCCGTTTCTATCGATACATAAAAGCATTACGAACTTAAGTTTTGTAAGTATACTTTATAACGTTTACTTTCAAGAGGAAACGCGGAGTGACTTTATTTTATACAAACGTTTTCCCGTATTTTTTCCCAGATTTATGGCACTATAGCAATGATTAATTTATTTATCTATTTGAGTTAGGTATAAAAGTCAGACATGCAGTTGACTTTTTTGCACAGTATTGGTATGTTTTCTATAAGACAGTGACAGAAGAACAATTGATCGTAGTTATGCAGAAAGCAGCCAGTCCACAATTTTGAAAAAAATAGACATTGATGTTATCGGGTGCAGTAAGGACGATTCTGTTCTGCTAACTGTATTACGCACCTTCTGAAAATGGTGTCGATCACAAAAACAGTATTTCTCGATTTGCAGAAAACACTCACAGCGATACAAAAAATCTTAAGGTCTTTTAAAAATCTCTAAAACTGGTCAAATAAATAATAAGATTCTTATTTGTAATATATGAAAAACTGATGTATTCATTGTTTATCATTTGTTTAAGTCAAAAACATTCTAATTGTTGTATTGATTTGATTATTCACTCTTTTCACAAAGGTGCTATTTTCTCAGTTTCACATTTCTATGCCTGGCTGCTTTCTGCATAACTACGTTAAATTTTCATATACCTCTTTATCGAAATTCCCTGTCACGCATATCATCACATTTTATGTAATCTAAAACATAAAAATCAAAGTGTGTTTGAACTATAGATATTCAATTTGAACTTAATACAATAATTGATATCAAACTTTCGATTGTCGAACTTAGTCTCCATGTACAAGTGTATACTTAAATCAGATCGTACTGCATAAAAAAATTAAGTAATTACAATAACTTTTTCAATTCTCGTTTAATACCCGTTTATTGTGAGAACATTTGATTTTGTAGAAAAAAAACAGACGAATTTCATTCATTTTACTTTAAAGATTACTCGAATTTATTTTATTCGTGAAGCGATCCAAGAAGATTTTGTGTGAGACTTATTTTATTTTTAAACTCATTTTTATGAATAACCTGTATTTGCGTTCATGAGATAACTTTTCCAAGTCAACTATTTAATAGAACTTGATAATTGTGTAAAGACTTCCGAGAGACGGAGAGAATATTCGAAGTTTTGTATGAAAAATATTTTATGTTATGATAAAGCTTGAACCGGCATGCTCAAGGAAAATAGCGCACTCGCCAAGTCGGCAAAAAGAAAAGTAAACTGCCTTTATCGACATGCAAAGCGACGGGGAATCTGAAGATATGCAGTGCATTTAGTTTTTTGCTTCCCCTTAGAGGAAAAAGCCATCCAGACTACTTCTTGGGGAAGAAAAATGCATCCATCTTGCCATGGTATGTTAGAAAGCGCATTAAGTTCAGAGCTAGTCAACATGCAAAAATGGAACGATATTTTCACCGGATTTAAAAACCAATTATAAATTCTCCAAAAAGGGTGTCGGAAAACAGTAAAAATAACCTAAAAAATAAAAATTTAAAGGAAACCAAATTAAAATTAAATATATATAGAAGTTTAAAACTCGTACATACTCAAATATCTCTTTTTTATGTTTCAAATATTTATAAATTCTACTTTTTTTTGTTATTCAATATATTTTCATAAATGGTACTTTTTTTTCTAAAACAAATCTCCTTTAATACATCTAGTAAATGTTACAACTGTAACTCTCCAAAAAAGGAAACTAGCTCATGTGCTTGAAGAATCACCTACACTACTATAGTTATTTATTTATTAGAATTTACATAATTTTGAATATACGAGTACTTGAGAAAAAAAAACTTATCTGATATAAAAGAAAAAAAGGAAATTACAAATAATTAATAGTTATAAAAACATAATGCAGTTTTTACATGGGCTCAAAAAAATTCTTAAATTAAAAAATATATAAAAATTTTCTTTAGTTCATTGGGGAGATTTTTTTTTTTCTACCTTTAGAGACAAAACTATTTTGACCATGACTTGTGTAGAATTGATGGATTTTAATATTATTTTGGTATCTAAGTGACTTGTTTATATCAAATTATTTTATTTTTTCTTCGTTACGAATTTGTATAATGGAGTTTATTTTATAAATAGTGTCTACTGTATGAACTTAAAATTATTTTTATCGAATTTCTATATTTATTGTTAAAGGTTTCTTTTAAATTATTTTAATAATTAATATTATGAACTATTTCAAAAAGGGTTTTATATGTTGGCATACGCACGATCCCATCTAATAATTCCACATTGTAACAAAAATTGTACAATTGACTAATAAGCTATTTTTAAATGATTGAATGTTTAAACTAATATTTGAAAAGTAATAATTCTGGGATATCGTTTTTGATTAATCAAACTTTTTTTTTATTCTTAAACTGCTTGGCAGTTTTAAAATAAATAATAATAAAAAAATCTGTGTTGAATAAAGTATGTACAACGTGAGAAATAAAAAAAAAACAAGGTATACAAGGCTAAATAGTGGACTTATTGCAACTAGCAATTTCTTACAGTCTGACCAGCAGATAAAAAAAAAAAAGAAAACACAAAGACATATGGGTTTCTTTTGTATAAATGATTTTTTCATCAAAGGAATTTTTAATTTACTCTTATTTTTGGTGTTGTGAAATAATATTATTTTAAATGATTATAAAGCTATATTCTTTTTATTTTTATATGTTTATAATAAATATACAATATATGTACGTAGCTTTAAAACAGTGAACGCCGTATCTCGGCATTGATACTGAAATTTTAAAACCCTAATAAGCTTAATTGTAAATAAAAAATTTATTTAATTTATAATTTAATATTTAAGCATGCAAGAACAGGTATATATTATTAAATTAAATAAAATTAATATTTATAGCACTAACTATGTGATTTTTTATAGGAAATATTGAAACCTTGTGTTTTATTTACGCAAAATCACTTCACCACTGATTTTAGGCAAAATTAATACGAATTTATATTATTTTGAAACACAATCGTTTCGTTTTGACTATTAAATTAGGAGTTTTATTTAGTGATAACGTATTTTGTGTTGCAAAAGTAACTTTGTATTTATTTAAGTATTAAATAACTTCCTTATTGGAATTCCTCGTTTCCTTAATTCACAACCTCCCCATTATTTTCTTACTTTAATGTTCCCTCCCTTCATTGCAAAATAAATTGGAGAGTTTTAAAGAAACACCCTCTTACTGCTGCCATTATTTATTAAAACAATATGATGGAATTCGATAAATGCGATCAAAGCTCGCCCTATAACTTCTACCCTATAAGCCTTAGTTAAACCCAAGCGCGTTAATAACAGAACCACCCTGTGCAATCTTCAGAGTCAATATCGACTTGGGCACGACCGGAATTTGATCACGGAGCGCTGCTTTTGTAATTTTACTTACCATTAAGCAATTATTTCAGGAAGAATCTCAACATATCAGGCAACGCATACATAACACCTTTTATATTATCTTAGACACAGAGAAATCAAGGATTAAAGGGTTTCTAGCTGATTTAAAATAAAACGAATTGTGTTTTTTGTTTTAGAATTTATTTTTGACTAATAGGTAAAAAAATCGTTGCACAAAGAGAAACGATATGTTTCTAAAAAAAATGCACTTTCTAGTTAAAGTTTACATGTTAAAAAAGCATTTAAAAAAAAAAGATATTTTGATAGAAAAAAAGTTGAATTACTGAAATCTTAAGTTATTGAAAACGGTTTTTTGAACTTAATTTAAATAAAAGAAAATATTGTTTTTCATTAAAATATAAAAACAAGTTATTTTGCGTCAACACCATAGTTTAGTTAGCAACATTGTGATGTATTGTGTAAAGTATTAAAATAATTAAATATTTTTTATCGGAATGTAATGTTTAATTTGTAAATGTAATGTTTGGATTTTTTGTAAAAGAACGATCGTAATTGCGGTAATGAATATTTTATCTACTTGTAATTTACTGCTTCATTTTCCGTACAAACATAACATCAATAAGGGTTGGAACTTAATGTACAATTAATGAATGGAAGTAAAGTACCTTTTGAATGTTTTTAAATAAACATTTTCCATATATTAAGAAAAAACTTTTGCTGATTTTTCTGTCATAAAAAATTAAAATTTATTTAAATTAAAGAATCAAAAAATACTCGACATACTCATTTATTAACTAACATTCACTATTTTTACTGATTTTTTTACAAACTGTGTGACGTTCGCTATTACGCTCGTACTTGAACATTTTAAATAGGAACACATTTTCTTTTATTCTGTAATTACACTGGTTTCTTAAATTATTTATCCTGGAATATTAAAGCGAAGACTAGGGCGATAAATTAGTACACCAAATTGCTTAACATTACTTTGATCTTACCGAGAATCGAACGAGAAGCCCCCTTTTCTGAAGCCAGTATCATGGTTATTGAACCACGAAAGCCGAAGGCTTATAAAAATTGAGTCGTTAAAAGTTTTATGACCTTATAAATCTGAAATTACGACGTGCTATGTAATATTAAAATTATATTACAATTAATATTATCATTGCAATTATTCTTTATTGAATTTTCAAAAAAAAACGTAAGAAATAAAAGTTCATTACCGTTGTTCAAATTTTTTTGACAACCGTTTAATCCTTTGACTCTTTTATCTGGTATTGTTTCCATACTAAAAAAGAGGAGGAAATAATTTCTTGTTAAAATTTTATTGTTCGAGGAATTTCGTTTGTTTTATTTTTTTGGGCGAAATAAATAATTCACAACTATACGTGGGTACATACGAGTATTGTAAAACACGATATGTTTGTAATAATGATTATTGAAGCATGTTTCTTAGATAAAATAGAATAATTTTTTAACTTGGTAAGGGAATATCAGATTGATGTTCAAGATTAATTTATAGCGTTTTATTAGAATTTTATTTTGTCTAGAAAAAAACGCATTTTAAATATGCGTTTGTTTCACGGAAATTCACTGAAGAGTAAATCTGAGTAACAGCAGTAAGATTATCTCTCTAAGTGTTCCTCGGAGTTTATAGGACGGGTTAAGCCGAGGTGGTGTGTTAAGGTAGAGCCTGGGTAATCCTTGCTTTAATCAGAATACAAACCGATTTTTCAAAGGGGATTGGAACCTTAAATCTGTTACACCAAACATTAATATCAATGCTTAGCGTATCTCTTCCAGTGAAATAGGCTTTGAAAATGAGACCATCAACTATTATTTACATAAGTATTTGCGTGTAAATAATACGAGAGTTGTATCAAAACCTTTTGCTCCCTCATGGTACAAATGTGTCCAGGTGTAAAATCACTCTTACATTGCTTATTTGATAATACATTTGATGTAATACACTTTTGGAACATATTTGGGCAGTAATTTTTTTATTTAGTTGTTTAGGCCATTTTGAAGTAGTTAGTTTCAAAAAATGACTCCTGGGGATTAGTTTTGCGTAGAGCTGTCACCCGTTTGGCAGCGTCAAATTCTTAAAGTATATACATATAATATACTCTAAGGTCAAATTACTCTTTTACAAACCTCAATATTATTTTAGCAAGTAAGTTCTTTTTTTAAAAATATTTTTGTGGTTTGATTGTAATACTGGTTTTGAATTTATTTTTGTTATGGTGGAAAAATAACAACTTTGTCAAATCCCTGACGGAACAAATTTGAAGCACTATTTTTTTTTACAAGAAGAATATTGAAAAAATAATGGAAAAACAAATAAGAGTTTTCAAGCTATAAATAATATAATTCAAGAAGAAAAGTTCAAAAACTCACTTAATCTATGTTCAGAACAAAGGGTTAACCGGCACCCTTATCTGACTATATTGGTTACGAGGGAATATTGACTTAAACAATGTCCGCCCTCCGGGAAGAACATATTATTATGGTATCCACGGAATTTTTTTAGGCCTGTCAGGTCCACGTTTCGTTATTTAGAAGTAAACTGGCGACAGATTTTTAGTCTTATCAAGTATATATAAACATCTTTTTATTCTGTGCTCGGGCTGATAAGAGTATTCAGTTCTGAGTGTAAAAAAGAACCCAAACCCGGGACGAGCATTTTTTACTCAATCTGATCGATCTGTAGGGTCCATAGTCCATAGTCGATGACACACACGTGTTAAATTAGTTCCCAAATTATAATCCCAAAAAAATAATGTAAATAGTACCTCTCGTCGTGTAGTGGTTGGTACGTTTGTTTACTAATCTTGTGATCCTTGGTTCAATTTTTGGCAGAATAACCGTAATATATTGGTTTTAAAGGTGGTTCCAAACTGCATTATCTCAATTTTTTTAGACTGGCACCTGAATCGTAAGACTGATCAGTTTTCCTTTCGATATGTCAAATAAGTTATGAAATGATAATGGTATAAGTAATACTGAGAGAACCATTTTCGAATATCAATAGCTAATACAGTAAAATTCTGTTGCATCTTTATTTTTCTAGAAGATTAAAGATTGATCTCGATTTCACTATTATTAACATAAGTACCAAAAAAACGGACACAACAACCTGTCATAACAAGTATCATGAAAACATGGCGGTGGACGTGGCTTGGATACGCGATTCGGACGATTGAAGAATGAGACAAACCCAAGTTTACCTAATACTAGATGCATCTTCTTCACACTTTCAGGTTCTTGCCGATCTGGAAAACTATCGATAAAAATGTTTTGGTAGTATTCAATGGAAATTACGGTCAAATTGACCAGATATTGTTTCTCTAAAACGCCTGGTAATATCCGCACATTATCACGCGTCATGTGCATAAATAAACCTGTAAATATTATAATGGTTTGAAGAGGATTATTCATTTAAAAATAAAAATAAAAATTGTTGATTTGTGTTACGGGAAAGTAAGAAGTAATTGATATTAAAATGTCTTCATTCAAAGATTAAAAACATGTCAGTTACATGGTTTTAAAAAATATTCAAAATTTAAAATATTGGTTCTAGATATATCTGAAATAAAATAAAGTGTGTTAAAGTGATAATATTTAAACCAATATAATTAATTTTAAAAAGAAAACTCATGGGTTTCATAAGACGTACACATTAAACCTACCTATTGGTAGACATTCTACGTTTTTGTACAATTTTTTTTCTGAAAAAATAACAATAGAAATTAATTTCGTTTACAACTTAAGGTTCAAAAATTTCGTCAAAAAAACACAAAAATTTTTAAAAATAAGAGATTTGGAAAATTGTAATGCAAAATATTTTAGAATTAATCAAATTTGTTTTTTATTTTATTTTAAATAATAATAATTTTAAAAAAATGTTCTGATTACTCGGTACTTTTGTGAATTTTCTGTACATACAAAGGGTAGAGTTATAGTATTTCTCGTGGAATCTTCTGTAGATTATTCTGAATTGTAGATGATTCTGGAACCCTATAATAGGAGAATGCTGCTAAATCGGGAATTAGACTATGATGCTGAGCTATCTCAGCTGAAACGAGGCTTCCTACCGCTCGGGAAATGCGGGCGTCGCCTATTTTCAGGACTTAAAGCAGAAACGGAGAATTCCATTCAAATACGCCTGTCATTGTTTTGCTTAATCCACTGCAGTACTTCCAGCTTCCAGTCTATTTAAGCTGGGAAATTAACGGAGAGGATTTCGACAAATTTTAAGGGCAATATACATACATACATATATCGTTTATATAATCTCAATTCGAATAAATTTTTTTGGTCATTTCCAGAAGTATCAAATTATTGGCAAAAATGTTAGTTTATTATGCTTAAAGAAAAAGCAAAATTACCACTAGCCTAAAACAAAAAGACTTTATTTAATTTCAGTCGTGTTGAGTGTGGCTTTTTTCAATAAAAAAAAAACAAGTACATAAGTTCTCATTATTTTTCCAAATAATAATGAGGTTGACGTATCAGAGATTCCAGGTTCGAGCCGCACTCTACCCCAACGTAATTTCTATTTTCTTATAGTGAGTAATAACTGTAAATATACAACTCGTTGGCCCTAAAATCAACATTTTTGGGCAAATCATGAGAAAATTTTTTTTTACTTTCTTCGAAAGGAAAAAAAATGCGGAATAGTGCGATTTTAAACTTTTAATTTAAACTTTTATCTGATTTTAATACATCATAATATTTTGTGACCTAATCATGATCTAATGATCAGCGCGTTTGTTTACCATGCTTAAAGTCTCAGGTTTGATTCCCGACATGTTTGATATAAAGTTTTTTCATTTAAAAGTGTTTTTGTACTTTGTAAGTATTTCAAGAGCATACAAGAAAAGTCTCAATTTTCGTTTGTTGGCAAATCTACATAAAAGTTTTTACATGGTCACAAACTAATGATTTTGCATTTTAGAATACTTTTGGTTTCAAGTTTATTTTGCTTTACATAGACAAAACATTAGCAACGTATTTTGTTAGTAAGGAAGTGTTTTTTATTTTAGCAATATTTAATGTAACAGATGTTCATATACTTACTTTTTTAAATAGTTATTTTATTTGTTTATTTTTCCATACACATATTATTTGCATAGAAATGTAATGACAAAATACACGTTAGAAAAATACATCTTAAAATTAAGCTCCAGTATGAATTGGAAAAAATGCCCACAAAGACTACAGCGTCTGAGCGTGGGCCATTCCTTTTCTAATTATTAAAAGTTTATGGCACATGTATATGGTATGAAATGACCACAAAAAAAAGAAGGAACATACAATTATCAAATTCGTCAAAAAACTTTTAGAAAAGTAGAATTGGTTTTTTGTTAGTAAATAATAACATCCAGCTTTAAAACTTTATGAAAAAATCTCAAAATGGCAAAAATTTGACATGGTCAGTCTTTTTTGTATGCTCACGTTTTCAAAGTCGATGGACTAGTGCCTGAAAAGTATGACTAATTATTTTACCTTCATCCAACAAAAGTGATTAAAATGCGTTTCAGTAGGTGTATGAATTCAGTGCCCTATGCACCTACATTAGATGCCAAAAATATGTGATGATGATATTTTGTAGAAAGCTCTAGCTGATTCAAAATTGTTATTCTCTATTCTTAAGTAAGCTGAAGTGTCAATTTAGCATGAAATTTGCACGTCTAGGGGATGCACAGCATTCAATTCGACTAATCTACAGGGACAAAAGTCTTGAATTGAAATGTAAAAGTATTGCATTAACTTAGTACGACTATGCCTTTAAATAATTTTTTTTTACGGTAATTCACTCCAAACTTTTTTTTGCGCCATGGCTCATTGTTTTTAAGGAAACCGTGGTTCTTTTATATATATATTACATATGTTATTAGTGATGAATTCTTCAATTCGAAGTTACTGATGTATCATTGCAACAAAAAATTAAAACAAGATATGCAATGAGCATAAACTTTGGGGTACCTCGAAGTAGAACTGCCTTTTTTCAGAGACATTTTGCAGTATTGGGCCCTAGGTTTTTTAACATGTTGGACCCTGACATAAAGGCGTCTGTCAGTTACAATGTTTATAAGAAGAAGGTGAACAAGTGGATGAGGGGTAGACCTTTTTATATCCTGTAATTATTTTCATGACTAAAAATTGTGTTGCTTTTAATTGACAAATATCTCCTTATTATTTTTATGTATATTTAATTTTTACTTTTTTTGTTTATTCATTTACACATGTTTTATTTTTCTTATTAATACAAGTATTTACACGTTCCTTTAATTTTATAATTATAAATGGTTTATTTTGTAGTTTATTTTTGTTCTTCAATTTTTAATTACTAACGATATATTATCAAGTTTATATTTGTGCTTCAATTTTTATTATTATCGGTATGTTTTTCAATTATTATTTTTGTTAAATTTCTTTATTGCTAATGTTCTATTTTATAATGTGTATTTATGGTTCAATTTTTATTATTATCGGTATGTTTTTTAATTTATAATAATTATGTCTCATTTCTTTACTATTAATGGCATATTTTCTAATTTATTTTTATGATTCAATTTTTATTATTATTACTTGCATGTTTTCTAATTTATATTTTTATTGATTTTTTCTAATGTAATTGTTATTCTTTGAATTTATTAAGCATCATTAAACAAAATAAATAAAAAAACACATGTAAAAAATAAGGTCCTTCCTAAATACAGGAATTTCCTAGCTAGTTGGGACCTGAAACAAAGAAACTATGTACCTTTTAAAACTGTGAAATACATGAATAAAAAAATAAATAAAATAAAATTGTATTTTAATTCACCAAAATATTTGAGAAAACTTGTCAATACTGTCATAAAATAACACCTTTTTCAAAACAATAGAAAGAGCATAATTGAATTTTCGAAAATTATTATTACTATTGTGGATAACTGAAGTAGCGCTATTTTTTTAAATTTAATACCTCAAAGTGATCATATAAATAAATAAATAAATTGAAATTTCAACTTTTTCATTTAAATTTATTTCAACTGATAGGAAAAACATTGTTGAGAAGGAAATATGGAAGTCCTGGTATTTACAGAGCTTATGACAGCTCATTTACTTCACAAAAGTCAACAGATGGAAGAGTTGAGGAAATGTGGATATAAAAACATGGGCAAAATGGTAAATGTTACACAGTGTGTAAAGTGGCCGCTTAAACCAGCCAATGACAGCTCATAAGCCCTGTAAATGCCTAGACTTCCATATTTCCTTCTCAACAATGTTTTCCCTCCCTGTTGAGATACATTTAAATATAAACAACTCCCTAGGGCGGAAATCCAGCCCGTCTTCAAGCATTTGGACATACTCAAACATTATTGAATCAACTTTTTAAATTTGTAAATTAAGAAAAACAATTTACTATGTCATCACATGCTAAGAATTTATTCAAAAAATTTCAAAAACAAGTGGGTTTTAAGTTTTTTCCGTAACGTCACTTCACTCTTACAGTTTTACACCTCTGCTAGGAGAGCATTTCATTGCGTAGGGCCTGCAATCGCAAGTACGCGTTCACTGAATTTAGTGCGCTGTTTTCATAGAGGTATAATAACTTTTTCTCTCAACGTAGATGTAGCTGATCTAAGCGTATGATGCTTGTCAGCTAGTTCATCTGGAATGCAGAGTTACCTGAGATATTCTGGAGCAGAGTTGTGCAGTGCCTTATGTATAAGCCAACGTAGTTTGTATTCCACCCTGTGTGGAAAACGTAGCCAGTGTAATTTCGAAAGTAGTGATATGACTAAACTTAGAGATTCCAAAAATAAGTGCATCTAATCCAATAAGTGCCATCTATGCACGTAAATGTGCATATGCATGTGTGTATATGTATGCGTTCATATATGTTTTCATGGGTAGCTCGGAGTGCGCATTTGGCATTTTCATTTATTGCCAATAAAACCCTCCGTGAAAAACGCAAATGTTAATGATTATTCTGTTCTCACTTAATTTTTTTTCTTATTTTATTTTTGTCATTTCAATGTTCATATCTTTTGCATAATTTATGAAAATTAATTGGTGTGTTTAGGTTGGAAAATCTTTTTTATTAATATTTATAATGTATGACTTTATTTTATGAATAAAATAAAATTCACAAAAAATAAAAAAAATTATCGCATCTTTAACATTTATTGAGGATATAATTATTTCTTGAGATTGTCTGCGATTTTTTTTTAAATGCCCGCGTATAAAGGAAAAAAAATATTATTACCTTACCGCAAACTCATATCTTACGGTCAGATTGGGTCACACCTCACAAACTTCGCATGTTTGGAAGAATTAAAGTTTTAATCAAATATATTTTAAGATCATCTGATTCCTTTATTTATTTATAGAGAAAAATGCCTAAGAAAAGCAAAAATAAATTTAACTTTTACAAAAACATTTTTATAATCTAAATAAATTGAGTAAAATCAACGAAATTATGTTTTGTTTGCCGGCACTTAAAACTGCCACTTTAAGTCATTTAAAATTCTACTAGTCTGATTTCAATTTTTGTTCAACTAGATTGGTCAAATCGTATACTGTCTGATGCAGGGCGATGTATCAATATGTGAGATCTTCCTTACTCTCCATACTATTTCTGTGGAGGAATTAATTGAGCTGAGATTGTGGAAGATTTGCAGCGAGGATTAAGTCCTATTTGCATTGGAAAATCGTCTTAAGATCTGGGTCGAGAAACTGAATAGTTTAATTGGAAGATGAATGCTCAGACTTTCCATTGAATTTCTAATCAGTGCAGAACTTTAAGAGATATTTAATTGTGTGGAATTTATCCGTAAACCAAATAATGAGATCTCTGGATTTGGAAACGGTAAGTACTGTGCAATGAATCTAGTACCAACGGATAAGGTGACTCAACTGTCTTATATAATATTCCAAATAGTTTTGAGAACAATTCGTCGCGATCGTGGAACAAAGACGAATGTGCGAAAAATGCGACATTTACTATCTTATTAATTCGATCTTGTAGAGATTATAATACAACGGCTTTATGTTCCGAGTTTAAAAAAAAAATAAATATGTATAATTATCAAATATGCATCACATTAAATATTTTCGTACTTATAAAGTTGTGACAGTGAATAGCACAAAAAAATCAATTTAACCGCTCTTATGTAAAGTTGAATAAAATAATATGCGTCGTTGTTCTACGATCATGACTAATTGATTTTAAAATCTGAGAATGAAGCAGCGAACGGATGAAAGCCGAGTAAACGCGATTGAAATGCAATTTCTTAGACACATGTGTGGAAAATCAATGTATGACAGGGTTACGAATGGTGAAATCAAGCGGGAATGTAAATCTGAGTCAGGTATAATTGATAAGATTAAAAAGGGTATTTGAGATGGTTTGGTAAGGTTGAAAAAATGGTAAAACAAGTGTATATGGTGAAAACGAAAGGTAACGTGAGACGAAGACGACCAAGGAAGACGTGGCATGATCAGATAAACCAAAATCTTAATTCTGGTCATGTCAATAGCAGGCAGAATCGAAGGGCATGTGTGACAAGAAGTATGAATGTAGAAGAAATGTATGCAAGATAGACGAGTGTGGTGGTCCATTCTCTCTGCCTACCCCTACGTCGAAATGGCGTGATTGTTGTAGTAGTAGTAGTAGACAATAAAATAAGTTTCCCCAGTAGATTTTCGCATTTGTTTACCATGATTAAGGTCCTAAATTCAGTTCATGGCAAGGTCGACATCAAATATTTGACTGAATGGTGGTTCACTGTAATATTTCACTTTCCCCTAGTCTGATGTAAAACTGATCACCTTAACTCGCGTAACTACTGATAAAAAATAATGTCTCCTATGTAGCGTCAAAATTTATTAATGATTATTTAAAAAAAAGCGTTTATCAGATTCCGTTTCAAATAAGTACCAGTCTGGAAACAAACATAATAAAGTTTTTTGTGTGAAATGTAATAAGAATCCTGGACAAATGTTTTTGAATTGATGGTTGCTCTTATGTAAATATCCGCAAAAATAAAATCGAGTGAAGATAAGTCCATTCAATATTATCTTGCATAAAATAAAAGCAAGCTACACATAATTTGCAACTAAAAAATACAAAAAATGACGTGATAAATATCGTGATATCTGTAAATGAGCACTAGTTTTTTTTCCGTTACATAAAACAAACAATTAAAAAAATTACATGTTATGGTGTACTGTAACAAATGCATTTGCGTATGTATGCGTTTAAAGTCTAGCCAGCAGTTCCTACGAACTATGCCCAGAACTCTCCACTTATACGTTTTGTTAGTGAATATAATTTGAACTTTCCCCTTATTGATCCATTTGATTGTAAAAAAATAACATTTGAAATGCGCGTCTTAAAACATACTTTTTTGTTTTATACTTAGTTTCAATAATAAAGTCTTATCTTATCTTATTTTATTTTATTTTATTATATTTTATCTCTAGTTCTTAATATTTTTAATATATTTGTATTTTCGACACTTGACACTTGCAATATTTACACACATGTCCACTCTCATTCCAATATAACACCCACTCACCCACCCTCTCACTCACTTACACTCACACAAACACACTAGTATGTATTGTACGTATATTTAATGTATTTCTGTGGATATCTGTCAAAGGTTTTATTCTCTGTATATTTTATTTGTTGTATTTTTGTTACATATATTACTGTTGATATCCCCAATAAATAAATAAATAAAAAAAACATTAAATAAATTAGCTCATTTCCTTTTTTTACATTAAATTTCTTTAGTTGGTGGTGTAAGTTGAAGTCGTCATATGAAAAATATAAATTTAAAGCGGTAAAGAGAAAAAGTCATATTTAAGTTCAATATTTGTTACTAAAATTCAAGCGAATTTCAGGTTTCAAATTGAGCTTGTTCTTCAGAATTCGCAAATAATATTCAAATAAAGTCTCCAGTTTTATCGACAGAACAGTTTCCAACTTTTCTTGTTAATATTGATAAACTTAATTCGTGAAAAGCATTCGAATTCGGTATTTAATATTTACGAATCAAACTATTACCAGGGCTTTGATAGGAAAGTTTCCAAAAGCTTTTGCCAAAGCTATCGGCGCCGTAAGCACTAAGCACAAAATACAGGCCACGGGTTAAGGGGTCCATATTTACCCGCCGCCCTCTAATTAGAAATGCTATGGACTCATTCAGATGGAATAATTGCCCATAAGGACCCTTTCCCCATAGTTTGATATTCTAAAACCTTCCTCAGAACACTTTTTGCCTGAACATACATACAAGTATTATGACGTCGATTTGGAAGAGTAGATAAGGCAATTTTCCGCATTTTACGAAATTTTTATTGCTCACACTACTGTGTTCTTTGGTAAATTGAACATGAATAAAAAATACCTAAGCAACGCAAGCAAATTTGCAAAAAAAACCTATTTCAGGGTTTTAATTAACAAAAAAGAACACTTTGTATATATTAGCCAATTATGAATATTTTTTATAGTCTTTATTACTAAAGATACTTTTTAATTCATGTCGCTGCCCTAGTTCCACAGGGAAACAACTAGAAATTGGCGCAACAGAGATATAGCCAGTCAAAGTCTTGGCCTATTTTGACATTCCAATATTAATGTATAAAAAAACAATTTTATATAATTTTTTTCATTTGAATACCTTTTAAATTTGTCCTTAAATTGTACTTACTCAATTTTTATTTTTAAAAAAATACATTTCTTAGTTTTTTTGGGATTTTATTGACATGTTTCTATGTGGAAATTAGAATGGCGAGTGGTAAATGTATCTTGGTTCAATTCCATAGGGCAACAAGTCTGGAATAATAATATTCACTTATTTTATTTAAATGTTTTTAATATATTTAATCATTATTTTGAATGGTATTTGTTAAAAGTACATGAAATTAACATTTTGACATAAATTATATGAATAAAAACAATAAAATAAATTCAATGGGAGGTGATCTATCGAAAAAAATAGAAACCTCACTTCCTCTACATTCATACATCTCCTCATGCACGCACTTTGATTATTCCAATCCTTGACATGCTCTTCCTCACGTATTTGATGTATTTTATCGTGACATGTCTCTCTCACTCTTCCTCGTTTTTTGAATCTCTGAATCATTCACATTCGCATATTTTGAAGGAAACAGGATCCAGGAAAAGAAAAGTTATTAAACAAATAATGGTCGTTAGTGTTTTAAAGATACGTTATTATTTTTTAGGCGTTTCTTTAAAATGGCCGAAGAAGGAACTTTTTTTTATGAAGAGGTAGCTATTTCATAAACATTGAAAAAAAAATCTAATTGTATTTTGAATTTTATTTTGAGGAATACAATATTTATTTATTGAAGTCTTCAAGTACAAAGAATAAGTACTTTGGCAGACTCATTGCTAAAAGCAATATCTTCCAGCCAATCGAAAATCCGACTTGTCAAAAGAAGAGATTGGTAAAAATTTTCTTCTAAAAAACAATAAATAAATATTAAAAGTTACATACATATGTTAAAAAAAACTAATTACTTAATAAAAACAGCTGTTTTTTAATGGGAGATAAGGCTTGCACTTATAAACATTAATAAAAAAAAATTAAAAGTACATTATGTTATACGTATTAAATGATGAGGAAAATGTGGGATCAAATAATGAAAAGAAGAGAGAAAGAGGAACCAAGGAAAGAAAAAAGGTTAAAAATTAACAATACTGGACGTACTTTTTTACCAACATAAAATGTCTAGTAATAAACTCAACAAACGAATGAATGCAAATCAATAACACAATTAAAATCAACAATCATTTAAATCTTTTTTAATATTAAGTTCACAGAATGTTTAAATGTTTTTATTTTCTTTTTTAATATTAATTTCACAGAATGTTTAAATGTTTTTCTTTTCTTTTTTAATATTAAGTTCACAGATTGTTTGAATGTTTTTATTTTCTTCTTTAATATTAAGTTCACAGATTGTTTAAATGTTTTCTTTCCTTTTTTAATATTAAGTTGATAGATTGTTAAAATTTGTTTAAATTTTTATTGTTTAAATGTATACTATGTATTGTTACAAGAAATGTACTATTTTTTTATGTACCGTCCCAAATGAGTTTTTTCGTACAACTCCTGGGAATATAATATCATGATATTCACGTCTTATATGTTTTATTAATAAATAAAAAAAAATAAAAAAAACTCAAATCAATAAATACGAATTTAATGCCAATCTGACTTGTCTTGCAAATATTCTTCGACTTTTAGCTCTTTCCGGCCTGTGTTCAGCAAATTCTTATTTTTTTTTGTTGACAAAGCTAGAATTTTAAGAGGTACTTAACCGTAGAATCATGTGCAGTTTTGAATCAAAAGAATTATTTATATTTTGCAGTCAAGTTGTGGGAACAACTTGCATATATTTATTTCTCGTTTTGAACCTATGGAAATTTCTGTTCCTCTTAAAATCATCCTTTTTTATCTTCGAAGATTAAGTTTTCATAATTTTATTGTCATATATTGATTTCTTTAAACTTATCTCTAAGCGACACTCTGAGATTCATATTATTAATTTCTTGAACAGTTCTATTCTGCAGCACAAAAACAGAATCAATATCTGAAACATTTCTCCACAGCAGTATACCATAAGACATAATGCGTTAGAAATCGCTGAAATAGACCAACCTAGCTGTTTCTACATTAGTAAGAGTGTAGAGTATTTTTAAAGCGTAGGCTGCAGAAGTAAGTCTGTTCGATTTATACTATGTTTTCAACAGTATGTATGCATTTTTTTTGTTTCATTAAAAGTCCTTATATCTTTCAATATCATGTATCTTTTTTGGGTATAAAATAACATGATACGAATGAAAGAATATACTTTGCATGTTTTCTATACCACGTGCCATTTAGCTATCGTAGATTGCTCCAAACTGCTGTTCGGGATGCAAACAGAATGAATTCTCCGCTATAACACATAACCGATAAGATGGGAGGATGGATAAGGGATGAAACCCACGCAAGGTGATATACTTCGTAACAGCCCCCGGCTGATCTGGAAGGACTGCACGTAAAGGGTTGATAAAACTTCTAGGGTGGTTATCTACACAGGTATGTACATCGTATAGACTACACACGTGCAGCACAGTGACAAAAGCGAGGAGTCTTGTATTTAATCTGAACGTCTTACGAGATAAGAAAAACTAGTTCAAGAAAAATATTATCAAAGTTTTTATATGAAAAGTAATCTTTTATATTATATTCGTAACACGTACGGTAGATTTTTGTATTTTTAATACACATTTTGCAAAACGGCTAAATTTTTATGTACGAATTCTTCCTTACATGTAATAATTTGCACATGCACTGATTGCAGAATGTTTGTATACGTAATATCTTTGATCTTTGCAAATTCGACCACATAACAGAATACCGCACGCAACTACTGGCTACAACTATCAGGTATAGAAGAAACATTCACATTCTATCACTTCTTCACAATATTTTTAATAATCCCTTTTTGCCTGTTTATCTGAGAGAGCTTTTCCAACCTCTATAACAACACGGACTATCTCTTCGTTCTAGTAACGAGAGAACCTTTTAAATACCCTTTCATCAAACTAATTTTCTTGCCTCCTCTTTTATAGTAGTAGCTGCTCGATTGTGAAATAATCTACCCTCTAATGTTAGATACACCTGTTTTTAAATTTACATTTCAAGATTGGAACGTCATTATATCAATATTTTTTTTTTTTTTAGAAAAAGAAATATTCGCGTTCTTATAATTTACCCAAATATTTCAATTTTGGTGACCATTTTCAACGAGTTGTAAATAACTCACTATTAGAAAATGGAAATCAAGTTGGGGTAGAGTGGGGTTCGAACCTCAGACCTCTGATCCGTGAGTCCGCAACATTAGCCACGGGACCACAACCCGATTCAAATAAAATTGTATGATTCAATATTCACCAATAAGCTACAAAAAGTGGCTTGGTGGGATTTTAGATTTAGTGAAAATATAACAAGTGAAATTTTTTTAAATTGTAAAAATGTATGATAATGCTATTAAATAAAAAAAAAATTAAAAAAACATGTAAATGTAATTATAATTTTCTCAAACAGAATGGTTTGGGTAGGTGGGAAGAAATTGTCTTAAGGAAATATGTATGGAAAGTGTTATATAAATAAATAAATTAAAGTACTCATTAAGTATAGTTTTTAAACGGATTATAAAAAAAATGACGTCTGAACTTTAAGTTTAGTTAACAGAAGTTATAAGTTTTTAGCACTTTTATTATTAATAAACGTCTTACATTTTCACATACATTTGTAAGTAATTTCAAGATCCAAGTACTAAGTAACCTATAAAAAATAAATATGAGTCGATTCATAAATATAAAATGAATCCTTAAATTATCCAAAGTAAATTGTCGTTAAATTCATGATGAATGAAAAAAAAAGACTAGGTAAACTTATATCAACTACCAAAAAAGTCAAACTATTCTCTTAAAACCTTTACCAAAAAGTCATAAACCCTGTAAATGTCTAGTCTTCTATATCTTTCTCGCAAAAACACGTTTCTGTTTATCTATTCCAAGCTAGATAATGTAGAGTTAGGGCCAAAGGCATTTCATTTTAACAGATTTACGAAGAAAATTAATAAACCATCAGCAGTGAGCAGAATATATTGAACCCTACCATCCTCTGATTAGGGTAGAACATGAACTCTTAACACCCCTATTATACGCGCGTTGGGTGGGACTTACTAAAAATAGGAACCATTACTCGCTATCGGCAGGACACACGGTCCACAACCCTCCCACGCCAGAATATTAAACATGTTATAATTAAGATATCGATGAAATATATATCCGCGGTCATATCGATGGTATGAAGACAGTAACTCAGATAGTTTGAAATCGTGTTTTATCCAATATTTCTTGTGAATGTACGTACGTTGTACCTTTTGTGCCTGAAGGAAATTTCAGAACAAAAATTTAAGATGTTTAAATTAATCTAATTTCATAGTTTACATAACTAGTACATATATCATCAACATCATCATTCCATATCCGCTCCTATTTGGAGAATATGGTGTCCACAAAGATACTCCAGGCATCTCTGTCGGCTACCGGCAACTATGCGTCCTCTCAAGTCACGTTTGCGTCCAGTAGTTCTGAAATGAATTGTCGACAAAAAATCCGTGGCGGACATCCAGGACGTCGAGAACTCGATGCCTTGTAAAGTAGGCAAGCCAGGTTAAGGCTCTCAGGAGGCATCCGCAGTATTTGAACAAGACAATCGTATTGCCTCCGCTTCATGACAGTTGTCACCGGAGTTTGCTGCGTCCATTCTCTTATTACTTAATTTCTTACGAAGTCAAACCACCGCACACCCATCATTCTTTTGATACTTCAACTCTCAAAACTCAGTATTTTTCTATTTTAGGCCCCAGTGAGGTTTCACGATTCGCATCCGTCTCTACGGACCTCTGTATTATGCAAGCGTTATATGGTGGCATTTGGTTTTTACTTCGTAAATATCTGATCACAAGACAGTCTTCATACTGTTTAATGCGACGCCTGCTATTTATAGCTGCACTCCCAATCCTTTTTGAAACCTAACATTTTCCGTAACATTTACTTTCAGGTATTTGAAACTCTCGACTTTTTCGACAACTTGAGTCAGGAAATTTTGGGCATCAAGGCATGAAGTACAGTAATACAGTACATAAGTTTTTGCAATTTTCTTCAATCAATCACTAAGCGTGTCTACGGTGATCTGAAAACCCCTGGCTGAATCGTCAATTGTAACCGCATCATCTGAATATTCTAGATCGCAGAGTTTTTAGAACAAGGATGGATATTCCTCAATCTACTGAAATTGACTTCCTTCGGAAGAAGTCCATAATTATTATGAAAAAAATGGTGCACGACGCAACCTTGACAAACTCCGGAGGTGACCTCAAACCAAAATGTGACAATACTGTTAAATCTGATTTGGAATTCGCCATTTAATTGAAGGGCTTTAATGAGTTCGACTAGGTTTAAGACCTTCTAGTAAAAGTATATAGAGTCATGTTTCTAGTATTTTCAAAACTATAAGTCTATGCGGACTATCAAACGTTCTTTCGTAATCTACGAAGCACATAGCAAATGAACTATGTTTTCCTGTAAAATACAGCGTTTGTTGTGATTATGATTTAAGCATGACCTATCAGGTAGGAAACTCGTCTGGTCTCTCTTAATACTTGCATAATTGAAGGTAATGAAAATTGTATAAATGAAATAGAAAAATTACATTTGTGGATTTTATGTTCGTATGTTATATTTTTATCTGGCATAACGAGATAATGTAATATTTAGTATTCATTGATCTGAGTTCTTTATACATCATATAAAGATAAACAATAAAATAAAGGCTGAAACATTTGTGAGACGACATTTCAAAAATGTTACTAATACAAATAATAGTCTTAGTTAAAAATTTTCAATTATTTAAATTTGTTATTTTTTAATGTATACACACAGTAGAAAATATGTAAGACATTAAAACAAAAACTTGTACAGTCAAATATTTATCAGGTCAGTAATTTGTCCCTTAATTTCCAACTTTCCTTACGCATAATGTTCAAGCACTGCGCTAGCACCAAACATAAGATTGAAGGGTTCTGCCTGGTATTTGATTTTTTTCTAGATGTTAGTAAAATATGTAAAACAAATATTTTATATTGACTTTGACTAAGAATCAAACCCAGAACCTCCGGCAAGATAAGCATACGGGCTAACCAGTACATCACCAGCAGGTCTAATCTCTATCCGATTTCTCATTTAGAATCTTTACCTGAGAGTAGCTGCAATCAAGTCACAACACGTGGAACTATAATTATCGTGAATCAAGCATCTCAGATGTGTGGAACGCTTATCAAATATTTATATTTTGTTCTTTGTTAAGAAGATAAGCGAAATAAAGTATTGTCATTTATTAAAAGACATAAACCATACTCGCATATTCAGTATTTGGAATTGTGATTTTGATAAAGTGAAATGGGGTTGTATAGTGCATCGATCCAATTCAATCTAATGAAATTCCATGCCTTTTCGTTCGGTTGTATTTAATTTATCTTAAATAATATCGTGCAGAATATCCCTTAGGGGTAGTTGGAGTCAGTAGTCAGTTGTCCTCCGGTCACGCGGAATAGCGGTGTTCGTGATCCGGATGTTGTGGGGGTAGCGGCGAGGAGTAGGGGAAAGGGAGGAAAAATGTCCTTTATCCCTTTTAATGTCTGAGGTAGATGTTAGTTATATTCCTAGCCAGAAGCAAAGATCATGTAAGGCGTGGAAATCACTTCCTAAAAAACGATTGGATCATCAAAAATCGATATGCTGAGCGAGAAACTGGTTGAAAAATTGGTTAAAATGGTGTACACCTAAGTGTTTTCAAATAAGTAGCAATGTAGTATGGTTTGCATTTTTGATTATTATTTTTTCAATTTTATCTTTAAGGACAGTTCCACCAAAAAAAATGCTGTAAAAATAATTCGATTTAAATGATTGTTAGGTTTTCGTCAAAATATACTAAATTGGATGCATAAAAAAGTATTGTCAAACAATACATTTGGTCCATTTTGAAAAAAACGCAACAATTACTCCTAACTTTTTTGAACATAATTTGAGTTAAACAAGCTTTAGCAAAGACAAACAAATCACATGCAATTCGACAAGTGATTTTTTGTATAAAACAACTAAATCAAATTTGAAAAATGGTATAATTTTAAGGCATTAAATTATATGTATACCTACTTTGATTTTGATGTAGTGTTACATATTTTTATTTTATTTTTTACACCACAACAGGCCAGGAAGCTCAATAAAAGATATGAATTACACTACAGAACAACAAAGCTAAAGCAAAATCACATTTAATTTATGAGATCTAACCGGGAACCAAACCTCGATCTCTCCGTGTAGGGCAAGAGTCTAAAAGTGTTGTTAATTCGGGCGCTGTGACAGACGCGTCTCGTAAAAACGGATTAAAATAGTTTTAAAATATTCAAAGTAATTTAATAATAAAAATCCGTTAGCGTGTAGGCCTGCAAGGATTGACGTTTCTTATTTAAAATTATATTTTCAATTTGCATTATGTACGCTGATGAACAGAAAAAATTATTCAAAATGTGGAATAAGCGATACGTTTGCAATTTATAAAAAAATAATAACGTATGCTTAATTAAGTTTTTTGTTTCTTCATTGGATGAAAAAATTAGATATAAAAAAACCGATTTCAAGTATACCATGGTTTAAATAAACTGCTTTAAAAAGCCCCATTTTATGAGTTGACAGTGCGTTAACAATTACAATACGAGGGCCAGTATATATATTTTTTTAAATTTTATAATTACATTTTTTAATTGAAATTAAATTTATAAACTCTTACTCATAATATTCATTCAATAAAAGAAGTGTTCTTTTTTAATGAAATATTCTGTATTAATGAAAATATTTTTTTATCGTTTGTAGAAGTTGTCAGGCTTTTGATTAGTTTTGTTTAGTAGTTTATTGTATAACTTCAGTGCCTGGTGCATTAGTTTCGACTGTCTTTGTCTAGTTTTAGAATGTTGTAAAGGGATATTTAGAACAATAAATGTTGTAAACACGGACACGATACGTGAATATCAAAAGATTTTCTCGTATTGTGTCCGTGTTTACAACAATTTTTTTCAAGTTTTAGTTTTGTCTACGATTACATCAGTGGCTTATTAATTAATACATTTTAAAGATTGTGGTTGAAAAAGTTTTGTAACAGTAAATTAAATTGTTAAGTTTGTTTGAAGAGTTCTTCAGTTGCTGTTAGATAGGGGATGTCATAAATTAACTTTAGTATTTAATGTTGCCGTCTTTATGTTTATGTTATTTTGGATTCCTGTTTCCTATAGCTGTTGCATACCTATAACAAACTTAAGATTTTTTATTTTTTTTATTTGTTTCCGGAACACAAAGTCTTAAATTAAAAATGCAGTAGAGTTTCTCGATTTTTTACTAAAAAATAATTTTAAAGGAAATTGCAACGGGATTAAGGATGAAGGCTATGTTTAAAAAACAAATACTTACATTTTTAGGTATTAAATTATATGTAACCGTTGAAAAAAAATTCAGGCCTAAGAAATAATACAGAAGCGTGATTTTTATTACTCGTAGCATGCGTAGGAGTGATGAAAAGGTTTTTTTAGTCTTTGCTGTCCGATCCCACGTAACAAGTTCGTTCGTGATTAGGAGCACAGAACAGCGAAGAGGTTCGTGAGACGCGCTGTATTGTACGTACATACTAAGGAGAGGAGTCAACCAGCAGGAGTCTACCGTCTACCCTACCTACCTCCTTCTCCTGTCGCCCTGGGCGTTTGACAAACACAAATAAAGTACAAGGCTTTGAAAGTCGTATCGACTGCCGTACATGTTACTCCTTGTCAAACACACTCCACGCGACCATTGTAACTGGTCATCCCTTCGAAAGTTATACAACAGTACCCTTATTTTATTTTCTTATATGTAAGAGAATGTTGCTTGTTTAATCTGTTATAAAAGTCTTCCTTAAAGCTTTCCATTTAAATCCTCTAACGAAAAAAACCTCGTAAAAATTAATTAATCAACATAATAACAAAAATCTTTACAATTTTTCATCTGCAGATTCACCTTTTCAAATGTTATTTATTTATAAACGCTATTTATGGCACTAACGATACGTAATTTAACATAGTTAAGTAAATATACGGACTATATAGAAATAAATTAATTTTCAAGACCGTAAGGTAAAATAAAAAAAATATAATAAAAATATTTTCAAGGTGCAACATATTCATAAATATCTAAAAACAATGTAAAGTGTAATTAATTTGGAATGATGCCGGAATGTAACTCGCTTGATTGAAATGAAAGTTTCAACTTAAGCTTTCAAATACTAGCGTGTTATTTGCTACGTAATTTTAGGAAAAAATGCTTTATCCGATTTTTATAAATAATTGTTTTCTACCGGTGGTTTTTTGGTATTTACTTTAATTTCAATTATTTGGGTCGCAAGGCTGGAATTTCTACTTGGATATTCTCTTTTGGTGATTTTGGAAACCAAATACTTCCCGAAAGCCCCTAATGAATCTTTAACGAGTTTTGAGGCAAAATATGGAGGACACATTTCCTATTCCGGGAAATCACTGTTTGTTTATGTTATCATCTATATTAAATGATTTTCATTCTCAAGCAATCTACAATCATTTTGCTAATGTTTGGTTAGACAATATTCGAGGACCGTTTTCAGAAAGCGAAACGTCGACAAAAAAAACAATATTTGTTTTGTGATGAAAATTGATTTTTCTACATGAAGTCTATCGATTGATAAAATAACATTTTAGCAAAACTGTATATTTACAAAGTTGAAGCAATTCGAATTGAATTAGTTCATCATTTCATTGTGTAATAATACTAATTTATTATGCTTTATTAAGTTAGTTCATACATCTGAATATATTTTAGAAATAACATACGTTTTCATAAGGACCTATTTGATGGCAAATAAAATAAAATAAAAAAACAGTTGACAGTGATTTCACTGAAAAGTCAAATTATTTGTTATATTTCTGACAAAAATCAACTTTTTTATGCATTTCTTTCCCAAAATACTCGAATGAAGACATATCGTTTTTGTGCAAATTCGGAAAGTTTAGATTTTCCAAATGAATTATTATAAGTAACTAATGTTATTAAATATTTGCATAAAACCACTAACCGACTTTTTTCTATCTACCGGTTACGAGACGTACCCGTCTCTTTGTCAGGACACCAATTATACCAACATGCAATTCAACATGCAAAACCCATTATACACCTTCACCATAATTGTTGCACAACAATATAAAACCAACACGACATGTATTTTAATAAACACATGCACTCATTAGGACAAAAATGCACTGATTAAATGATGAAAATATTCTTTGGTTTTTGAGAAATAGTTGAAAAAGGTAGAGGGTATGGAAGGAGGGGGTGAGTTTAACAGGTTTAATAGGGTGACCATTACAACGGAACATCGTAAAAAGGACTATATTAAAGGTTTGTTTGATTATTGATCAAAAGAACATTATTTTTTGAAGCTCCACTAATTTGAAATATTTCCATATTATTTACTATTAGCCCTTTATTATTTGTATGTAAAATTTTAAAGTGAAGGTGCTTAGTGGGTTTTGCATGTTGGTTTGCATGTTAGTTTAATTGGTGTTCTGACAAAAAGACGGGTACGTCTCGAAACCGGTACACAGAAAAAAGTCGGTAAGTGGTTAGATACGAATATTTAATAACATTTAGTAAAATGTTTGACCACAAAGTTAACGCTTTAAATATTAATAATATATTTTGAGTAAGTACATAAAATCTCTATAAAACTATTTTTGTCTTGAAAAGTTCCCCTTTTGAAGATATTTTGCTTTTTGTAGATATTTATTGCAACCAAACAAGTTTTTTTTGCGTGATCTCATTTATTTTAATAAAAAGACCGTGAAAATCTACGCAACTTTGTTAAACAAGTACGGTTGAGTTTTTTTTTACTTTTAAATCTATTTGATTTTTTTTATAACACAGTGAACTAATTTTAATAACATAAATATTTACTCGAATTCAAAAAAAAAAAAAATCATAAACTTAAAATATCAAACTATAAAACTATAAAATATCATTTTAAACGTTTATTCCTAAACATCCATATTCCTTCTCTGGTTCTTCATTTCCGTTGTAACATGTTGACAAAATAAAACTGTTTCATGAAAAAAATAACAACAATTATATTTATTGTGACGTGCCGAAATTCATCCCCTTTGAGCATTTAATTTACTTTACAAATAAGGTGTAAATAAGCAATATTGATTTCGTTACTTTTACCACCCCCAATGACACGCGTTGCATAAAAAAGCTACCCCTTGGGTTTTTCTGATCAGGAGTTAGTGCAAGGGAGCACCACAAATGGTTCTAGATAGGGTGGCTCGCTGTGGAGGTAGAGAACTAGAGGGTGGGGAGGCGGTCCTGCCAATTAGTGATAGCATGCCCGAGGGACTAGGCAGGAAGGGTACGTCAGAAGCCTTGACAGGACTAAATACTACCTTCAACACGGAACTTCACTTTGTTGGTGATATAAAAATATCCAAGCGATTAATTTTAGCTGCTGTAAAAAAATATATTCATTTTGAGTGTCCATATAACATGAGCGTTTAAAATATGTTCTTTTTAACTTGCGGCCAATTGGCATATGTTTGATAGAACGGACTATACTCTGTTGAATAGATTCTCCAGCTACTTTTCTCCTCACAATTACTAAAATGCCCATGTGTTAGCTAAGATACTGCACAAATCGATCTGGAAAAACAAAAAAAGCGATGGCATAACCTTCCATTGGTATAAAATGTTTTTATCTTAATTAATACTTGTTTAAAATGGGTACTTCAATGTTACAAAATATTTTATTAATATGTTACCAGTTATTTCTTGTCTCTGTTCTGCTCATTTAGTCAGGCGTATATTGAAACGATAAATAGAGGTGACGCGTATGTGGAAGAGAGCGACGTTCTCAATAGAACTTACAGTAGACTGATAAAAAAGGTCCGTGTTTTTTACTGTATTACTTGTTTTGCTTCTCAAAGTAGACGTGATATGACGTGATGACACTTGTCATTCCCTTTCTTTGCGGATGACTTTTTAGCTCGTATTTATAATATCTGTATAAATTATATCTCAATAGTTGTATATTATTAATATTGTTGTATCCCAACTCAACACAGGGCTTAGGGATACGTTATATATAATTTTTTGTATTGTTTATTTATGTGTTTGCATGAATAAATACATATTATGTCCTTAAATTCTATATTTCGCCATTTAAAACCTCAAACGACAAAACATAATTTAAAAAAAGTGTAAAATTGACGAAATTCCCTTTTTTAAATAAATATGTGCAAAAATACAAAACTATGCAAAAAAAAAGAGATTTTAACAAAGTGTAGAGCAAGAAGCAACTAGGTGGGATCTAAATGCAGGAATATGGAATTCTTTCACTTCGACATAAAGTTATATTTCATAGTTGTTTCTTGGCTTGCTGGAGTATATTATTAATACGCTAAAGGATAAACACTTTATTATGACTCGCGATATCTAAATTGTTCCCTTTGAAGTCCAATTACAATTGATCGGTCGCTTGGCAATTGGGCAATTACGTTTATCGCTAAACCCCTCCATTTTGCGAGAAGTTTCCTTGTGTCGAAATAATAACTGGATCGCTAGGATATGGAACTTGGTTATGGCAGCAAAGGACGATAAAAGGAGCAGTAAGGACGATAAATGGAGAAAGAAAGATCGCGGTGGCCATTGATTGGTGGCGTGGTCCTATTAGGCGCGACACCCCGGCCGTAAATGTTTATATAAGCTCGTATAAGGACGGAAAATGGATTGAGCTATTTTAAGATGACTCTAATGATGTAGTCTCTCGCTAATTTTATATGGAATGATAAAAGTTAATGCTCAGCAAAATAATTCATTAGGTTCTAAAGATATTATAAAAATATAAATAATGTTTTTTTTTAGTATACGTGAATGTCTAGTTATTAATCACAATAACTTCTATGCCCCGAGGTGCAAAAGGCACTGATTTGGTGTTTCAAAGCAGCATATCTTGACCATTGTACACTAAAAAACAAGATAATCAGTCTTACTATTTCGGTTTTCCTAAAATTTGATAATTTTTTTATAAAGTTTTTAATGTTACTATTAAAATCCCTTATAAAAAATCAAACCTTACTTCTTAGGCATGGTACGCAAATGCTCTAACTCATACATTTTAAGGCGACTTTATCTCCAGTCAACTTCTTCTTTCGGGATAATTACCTCCTCTAGTGTCGAAAACACTTGTTTTTGGTTCTAAGTCACACAAATGACAATATTCTCGGAGGTGACAAAATTTATGAATACTAACAGACAACAGTTGGCAGTCACCGACTCTCGTATAGGGAATTCTGACCATCAGGTCTTGTTTTATGGGCCCTACGGGCCTCAGCAGTTTGTCCTCATTAATAATAAAAGACATGTTAGTTAAGATACAACTGAATAATTTTACGCAACGTGAAATATCAATAAAAATGTAAACATCCAAAATAATAACTGACAGAAAGTGTCAATATTAAATTAAAGGTAATTCGTGAATATTCTTGTTATCAATTTGAATTTTTATATCAGAAAAATGACGCTTTATAAGTAATTATTTTTTTTGTTAAGAAAATATATATTATGGTTTATATTATATAGGATGCTTCATTTTTTCCAAATCTTCACAAAACGTTACAACTTTTTTTAAAAATTTGACTCATTTAAATTTTGTCTCCAAAATTTTGCGTGTCTTAAAATAGACAGCTTATCTCGCCGAGAGACGGTGTAAAATTGGGGCGTGCGTGGGCAATAGTAAATAGTTCAACACGAACCGAGAGAAAATCTAAAGGGTCATAATTTTTTTTTATTAATCATCTGGTATTACTATTTCTCTAGAGCAACGATGTTAAAATATGAAAATAGCAATGTACCCCGAATAAGCGAAAAATAGGTATTAAAGGAAGATACTGGATGAAATCATACAAAAATGAATTTTTTGCATTATTTGTGTGCAACACATGGGTTCAATAGGCCTCTGATTGAAAAAATACGTTATTGATTGGTTGAAGTTGTTACCTTAATGTGTACACTAGGAGAACCAATATTTTTTTTACGAACTTTGAAATGAAAATGGTCTAAAAAGTTGCTTTTTGGATGACTCGGAATACAAAAAATATTTGATACTGCTTTTGGCCCTAAACCAAAGCTTGAAGTTTTCAAAAATGTCAATTTTTTGCGCTAAACCGGCTGTCATTTCGTATTTAAGTAAGAAAATTTTTGTTTTGTAATAAGTGGTTACACAAGTCATGGTCAAAATAGTTTTGTTTTCAAAGGTGTAAAAAAATATGATAATCTCCCCAATGAACTAAAATCTATCAAAAATAATACATCAATAAATAAATTTAAAGTAAATCTAAAAAAACAATGTTTGAGTATGTTTAAATGCTTGCAGACTGGCTGGATTTCCTCCCTAGGGAGGTATTCATATTTAAATTTATTTTAACAAAGAGAAGTCTAGGCATTTGCAGGGCTTATGACCAGTCATTGGCTGGTTTAAGTGGCCACTTTACACACTGTGTAAAATTCACCATTCTGCCCATGTTTGAACATCCACATTCATATTCCCTTCTCAAAAAAGTTTTCCCTCTCTGTTGAAATACATTTAAATAAATATACAGAAATTTGTTGTACCAGTGTAAAAACTGCATTCTATTTTAATTAATATTAATGTATTATTATTTTCTGTTTTTCTTTTTATATTCTATTAGTCTTTTTTTGCTATGTACTCGTTTATAAAATGATATAAACTCTTATAAATAAACTACTACAACAGTGTGTAAGATTATCACTCTCCAAGCACAAGAGTTAGTCTCTATTTTTTGGAGAGTTACAGTGATAACATTTAATATATGTATAAAAGTAGATCTGTATAAAATTAATAAAAAAAAAAAATACCTTTTAAGAAATGTATAAATAAAAAATAAAAAAAATATATAAAAAATAGGTAGCATTGTTTTAATGAGCCATTGTTTTAGTCAATATTAGCCAGGCGCTCAACGGAATCAGTTCCGCTTAGTGTAAACTTTTTCGTTTCGGTAGTTTTAAAGCGTTTTTGAATTTGTAATGTGATTAAGTTATATCTTTAGTATAAATTTTTTTTTTTTTTAATATAGATAATCAACAAATTATTCAGACAATTGTAAACTTCAAACCTCGGTTGACGGCCATAAGTAGTATGAAATATTTTTTAAAATAATTTTTAGGTTCAATGTGATCCAAAATGCAACTTTTTAGATCCCTTTGACTTTGATGTCTTAAAAATTAAAAAAAACTTTAGTCATCATCGGCCCCCTCTTGTGAACACTGACTTCCTAATTTATTTTGCCCTCGATTATTAAAAATTTTGATTTTGTGTTTCTTGAATAAATTAAGTTTTTTTGAACAATCGATAAAAGTTCGATTGCTAGAATAAATATTATTTAAAATAATGAAATCATGTTGAATTTATTTTTTTCAATCATTTATAAGTTAACAGCGTGCTAGGATAAGAACCGTATATTAACAGATTTGAAGTTATCTAGTCTCTTTGTGCATTGTTCGTATTTTGAAAACCGTTTAATATAACTTTAAAATTATGGTTCTTCATAAGGAAACATCAATGAAAATGTAACGCATTCCTGTTCTAATACTGTTTCTTTATACTCTAAGTTCTTAAAGAATTTTTCTGATGGAATTGATTCCCTTCGCTTGTATCTTTCCTCCCTTATGATATATAAAATGCATTTGATTTCACCCCTTGTTTGAGCAAAGCCGGGGGTAGCTAAAGACATTACAAGACAGCAGCCAACCTCCCCTCAATATGTGGCCGGCAAAAACAGAGGATTTTTTGTCTAAATACCATCAAGGGATGACAGGTTCATTTCTAAATGCACTGAGACTTTGAGAAGAGAAGTAAATATTGTCCTTTGGATGATAAATTAATTGTCAATAGTGTGTAAATGGTATTTTAAATATTTAAAACGAATGAAAACTTACTTATGAAAAAATTTAAAAAATGTATACTTCTCGTTTTAACAATAGGTTACGTAAATATGTTTTTTTTTACCGTGACCGTGAAAAGCTTCGCACTTATTTAACAGGTTACATTGTTTTACTTTTAATAATAATATTTGAGATTTTTTTATCAAACCAAATATTTAGATTTTCAGCCAATGTCCTCAAAGTCGTAAATATGTAATTTATGCTGGAAAAATAGGAATACAGTTATGGCAGAGTAATATTCGAATCTCGGATCTTAGATTCGTGAGTTCATATCAATACGGAACCACAACTCGGTTTATTTATAAATGTTTGTTTTAATTTATGATTTTTATTTAGGTGTTTTTTATTGATTTAAAATAAACGCAGTTTTTCTTTTATTTATTCGCTACGAGCAAAAAGTTCAATTTAAAATGAAAATGTCTACTTTGTTGATAAAAAAAACAAAAAAGAAATATGAATAAAGTATAAAAATGAAACTTTAATACACAAATGAAATAAATAAATTTATGATGGCCAAATATTCAGCTTAAGTTTGAATTGCAATATCAGAGATTATTTATACTGTGAAATACTCTTTGAAGATTTTTACTTAGTTTAAAAAATTAAAAATATGTAATGTACGTAAATCTACATTATTTGTTCGTGGTAGTAAAATAACATAATCGTCTTTTCGTAATGGTTTAACACAAACTTTTTCAGCCACTTAATTGTTATAATTAGTATTTTTTCGTAATTAAAGATACATAATTGTTTTTATGATATTGAAACAAATAAATGACTAAAATAAAAGCTTTAAATTCCATACTAAGCGTAATGGTTAAATTGATTCCTATAATAAATTAGCTATCGATGCAAAATTCACTGGAGTTAGTAAATATGGCATAAACTAATGAGGTGAATTCAAGTAAAGTTATTTAGTACGTCTCATGATGGTTTACACTTGGCTGCTTGCTGGATTCTGGATATCTATTGCCTGGAGATTTAGTGCAGAAAATACGAGTATATATTGAATGGGGCGTATTGACTTCAGTTTAGGAAACTTCCATGTTGATGAACGGAAATCATACAAACTTTAGATTCAATATTTGATGAATCCTTCTCAAAGCTTGTAACAAAACCTTTGTTTCTTCAATATTTTATAATTCAACTCATTTCGAATATCTAATCTATCATACTTAACTTTTCAGAAAGAAAATTTTAGTAACTGTTAACTATTAGTTTTTACATGTAGTATACAATCACTATTGCAAAAAGCCGTACACTGTGAAACTCTCCGTGCCTTGATGCTCTAAATCCTTTGACTATAAAACCAAGTCCTCGAAAGGGTCAAGAGTTTCAAATACCTAGGAATATATGAAACAGAAAATGGGAGCTTTTTTTTTTGACGTTGCCACGTAACACACTGTGTTACATTCACTATTCTGCCCATATTTTGAAATTCCCATTTTCTTAAAACATTTAAGTTTGTAAGTGAAAAATTTTGATGGAAGTTCAATGTAATTTATTATATGAATAAAAGACGTGTGATACTTTAATCCACAAGTTTGGAATATCCAGTGACCGGTTTCATCGCTTTCGCGATATCTACGAGACTGGTATCTTTATTAAGAATTAATTAAAAAATAATGTAAAAATAATTCATACTGCACCTAAAGGCCATAAACTTGACAAACTCGAAATTTTCGAAATTAATAGATTTAAAAATAAACCCGACGTAGAATTACTTAATGAACAGATAACACACGTGCATTCTCTATTATTTTACCCATTGTAATATATTTTTACTAATGACTTTTACCCTTTGTTTTTCAGAAATCATAATTGACAAAAATCACACTCACGAAGGATAGGACACTAAAAAAAATAAAAAAATACTTAAACTCATTAAAATAATATTATATCAACTCATTATTTAACCCAATCATGCATATTGCCGGTTACAACATATGGACTAAAAACCATGTCTATAACACTAAAAAGTAGTCAGAAATTAAAATGCACGCAACAATCTATGAAAAGACAGATGCTCGGTGTATGTCTAAGAGACAGAATAAGAAATGAAGAAATAAGGCGCCAAACCGGAGTCGTGGATATCATGGATCGTGCAGCGAAATTGAAATGGCAGTGGGCAGGGCGCTTGGCGAGACAAAACGATGGCAGGTGGACACCCAGAATAATAAAGTGGAGACCATGGGCGAACAAAAGAAGTGTTGGAAGGCCACAAAAAGATGGGTCGACGACATTGCCTCTATTGCCGGTAAAACGTGGATGATGAAAGTGGGTGATAGGAAGGAATTGAGACGTTTGGAAGAGGTCCTTATCCAGCAGTGGAGAGAATAAGGCTGCAGAAGAAGAAGAAGAAGTTAACCCGAAAAAAATCTTATAATGATCCTTAAGATAGAAATAAGTTTATTTAATTGACTTTTATTTGATTTTGAAGTATCTATCCTTACCTTTGTTTTGTATAAATACATTGAACTTCTTAATAAAGATACCAGTCTCGAAGATTCCAAATTTGTGTATTAAAGTGTCACTCGTCTTTTTTTTAATATAATAAATTCCCATTTTCTAGTCTATTCAATTTTTTGACTTTTCCGAGTTAATGACTTGTAAATGCCTAAACTTCATTCCCATTTTCATAAAAATGTGTTTCCTGTTTATTGCGATAAATTTCAATATTAACAAATCCTAAGGAAACCAAATCCACCCTTGTCTACGAACATTTAGATTAACTTAAAATACGGGTGTTCACCATAGTAGCTGCACAAAAATATTATAAAACCTAGTTGAATTTTTATAAATCTATCCATCTCACTGTGAAAACTGTAAATAAAACTGTATTCTGTATTTGTTCAAAGAACAAAACCTTTACAAAGTTAGATATTTTTAGTCAAGTGCATCAAGAATATACTCTCAGCGATTGGTCAACAGTGCAATTCCATTTAGTATTGGTTTAGTACGATTGCGGGGCGATCCGTCAATGTCTATTCGTTAATTTATTTAGACACAAAACTTCAGGGCTTGGTTATTCAAAATAAATAGCTCTTACAACCACTTGATTTTTTAAAACCTTCAAAATACTTTTTTCTGCATTCAAGCGCATGAAGAATACAGTTCTAATTGTAATAGGACCGGACGAGTGTTTTCTAAAAACTACATTACTAAAATACTGAAAAATAAAATCTAGCAAAGATTGGTCCACCTCATAAGCGCTTATGCGAATGATCGTTTTAATTCTGTAAAAACGGGCCTGTAAGAACAAGTCCTTTTTGACAATCCGTCTATTCCTTCTAGCCCATGCAAAACTGTCCAATAGAAAGTGGTCCGGTGCAAAAAACGGGTACAAACCCGTTGCAAATACGATTGTTAATAGCAATAATTGTTCATTTAAGGTGGTTCTACACTGCTTTATTTCACATTTCCTGGGCAGGTACTTGAAGCGTAAGACTGACACCCGATGGTGCACAAGACAGTTCAAAATCAAACGCAGTTTTTTTTAAAAAAAAAATTTAAAAATAATATAATTTTACAATTTTAATATTTAAAAAAAATATTATTATATTTTACTAAAACTTAAATCCCACCAAGCCACTTTCTGTAGCTTGTTGGTGTGTCTCGAGCATTTATCTCAAAAATGTAAAGTGATCAGTCTTACGCTTCAGGTGCTCGTCCGGGGACAATTAAGTATTTTACAATAAAACCACCTTGAAAACAAATAATTCATGTTAATTTTCGTAAGAATCGAACACAGTACATCAAGCATGGGAATGCGCCATCTTTTCGTTTTCTTAACGTGATTTTTTTTTCAGGATCTTCGAATGATAGCTGCCATCGAGTCGAAAACACTTGCATATAATTCAAATTCTATTTTACACACAAAACAGTATTCTCCATTCTCTTGTACATAAAATATATCATTAATATACCATATTAAGTGTTTTATGATATGTATTATGAACACAAAATATATCATCCAACACTGAATTCTATTTTTTCGATCAAATAAAATATATTGATAGTTTTTTAAAACTTTAATAAATAAATTGTTTTCTACTATAAAAGTTTATTAAATAGAGAAAATAAAACAACAGAATGAGCCATCTAAGATGGAGACTAACCTAACCAAAAGAGACTCCATATTATGCATATTCAAATGCTCTGGTGTTATAAAGATTCAAATTTATTGCAACAGAGAGGAAAAACATTATTGAGAAGGGAATATAAAAGTCTAGGCATTTACAGGGCCTAAGACCTGTCATTGGCTGGTTTATTCTATTTATAAATTTATTGCAAAAAAATATATACATACTTAATAACAGGGAATCTATATTAAAACAAATAAATGTAAAATGAAAACGGAGTGTTCTCTGTTTATGAAAGTCTCCATCTAACATGGCACAGCCTGTTTTAAGATGGAGATTTTCTATCTTTAGAGCATAAGTAGTCCTATACTAATAAAACAATAACACAAAAAAGAAAAACTAAAACTACCTTATTATAAATGTCTGGCTAATCAAATGTAAGAAATTAAAAATCGTTATTATACAAATATAAAGCATATATGTGTGGCAAAAATACATGTTTTTTTTACATAAATAATATGGTATAATAAATAAAAAAACAAATATAAAGCAATGAAATACATGTAAATATAAATAATATGTGTACCAATCATATAAAGTACTATGCTTTTTTATTTACATATATTTATGTGGCCACTTTACACGCTGTGTAACATTCACCATTTTGCCTATGTTTAAACATACACATTTCCTAATCTCTTCCATCTTTCGACTTTGTGAAGTGAAGGAGCTAAAACCTTTATCATGCGGGTGAGATTCACCAGGCTGAACCAAATCACATACTAGGCAACGCTCAGGCAATATTCAGATATTTATACAACTTTCCAATTTTCTTACTTCTTCTTTTACCAGGTAGTTAATCCAAAAATGTTTGAGTATATCCAAATGCTTGCAGACTTGCACTTAAACCAGCCAATGACAGATCATAGACCCTGTTAATGCCTAGACTTCCATATTTCTTTGTCAAAAATGTTTTCCCTCTCTGTTGCAATAAATTTAAATATGAGTTACTCCCTGGGGAGGAAGTCTAGCCAGTCTGCAAGCATTCGGACATACTAAAATATTTTTGAATTATAAAGATTCCCTGGTAAGAAATATGTATGCATATTTAATAAATTCATTAATTAATTATTTTAATTTAACGACCGCAATAGGAAAAAATCATATACTACGAATACCGATAAAAATATATAAAATGGATTTAAAATAATCAATCGTATTTTCAAAATCAATATGGATATTGTAGAGAAATGTTTTCAAATATAACTTTAAAAAAAATATAATAAAACAATATGTCACTAAAAAAACGCGAGATGTTTGGCATTGACAATTGTGGCGTCAAGATTCGTGACGATGTTCTAAAAAAATTCAAATGGTTTAGAATAATGTTGAAAAAAACACGAATTGTGACGTATTAGGGGCCTTGCTAATGCAATGACCGTTTTCGCGGAAATTTAAAATTATAAATAATTCTTTTTGCTAGTAATGAGAATTAAAAATGTTTTTTATTACCTCACAGTATTTCATAGACCCTCATTGCTTTAAATATAGATATTTCCTAATGGTTTTAAGAATATAATGCACAGCAATGTATATTAAATACTCGTTAATCATTAAACTCGGGTTGTGGTCCCGTGGCTAGTGTCTCGGACTCACGGATCAAAAGTCCGTGGTTCGAATCCCACTCTACCCCAACTTGATTTCCATTTTCTAATAGTGAGTTATTTACAACTCGTTGAAAATGGCCCTCAAAATTAAATATTTGCGTAAATTATAAGAACGCAAATATTTCTTTTAAAAAAAAAAAAAAAAACTCATGCAATTTTTCATCCATTCGTTAAAGTATGTCTTAAAAACAAAAAATATCCCGTTAAAAGTCATTGGATTACGTGGCCATCCCTCTTTAGCAATTTAATGCAACGTCACTGAATAAGAAAAATGCAAGTTGCCCTCGTGTCCCAGCCTTCTCCCCCTACTCCATCTCCCGATCCATGTCCAGTTCTCGTATCAATCATCACGATTGACTTTTCCTCCCCCGATTTCATACCCAATTTATTTCCTTCCACCCCCGAGTCGTGATGGATAATCCCGCCATTTTGAGTCCGTGCAAGACTTCAAGATTGAAAAGTCACCAAAGCTTGGGTACTTTTGTGATGAAATAAAACAAACGAATGTTTTATGGATAAGGAACCACATCGTTTAAAGAATCGCAAAATATTTACATTACTTTTTAAAATATATATTTTGAACTGTATATTATTAAAATGTGAAATATGCATACTTAATTGCTGCACTAGAAACTGTCAAAATGTTAATTATGAAATTTATTGTAGGCAATAATGATGATTTATTTTAACAATATTGATTTTATTTTCAGTCTTTTTATTAAAAGTTTTATTTTTCATTTTTTTGTTTTTCTATGGATATTTTTAGTATATGTCTAAGCGGATAAAAAATATAATTAGGATAGGGACTAGGTTTAAAATTTTTTTAAAGTTCATATTTAATGAAAATTTATTTATTTCTGTATGACGCAATCAATAATGAATTAAATGATCTAATTTATTGTATCTGCTTTTCTTTCTTTTACTTGCTTTTTTTATATATTGTGATGTTAAAATTCATAATTTTATTTTGAAAACACCGTTATTTGGTAACATAGTTTATTCAGTGTTAAATTTAATTTAAAAACCAAATTTAAGTTATTATTTAAATTATGTTTTCGGATCATTTTCTTGTTTTTCTTAGATTCTTGTATTCTTTATATATTTGATAATGTCTTCAACTTAATACGTATAAATTGTATTTATAATCTACACTATATTGTTTTTTCCATATTTAGATTATTATTATTTCTTTTATTATTATATTATATTTAATTATTATTTATTTAAGGCCACTTATTTTTTTTTCTTTTTGAATTGTTATGGTTGAGCATGGGCAAAGCCTGAAAAGCCATTATAAGTTCGTAAATTTGTAACAACCAGAACACTGGACAAGTATTTTCGACTGAATAAAAAAATTGAGTGGTCATAAGTCCGCCTCGTTTTGTAGTGGTTACTTATCTTCCAGTCCTGGGATCAATTTCTGGCATGATAGACATGAAATATTGTTTCTTAAGGTTGTTTAAACTGCGGTATTTAATCAATTTTTTTCACTCAATCTGTCAGCTCTTGAAATTTTCTTGGGTTATCCGTGATTTACCCAATTTTAATCGGGTTATGTAAAATTTTATGAAAAATTATTTGTTTGTAAAATTATTCAATCGTCTTCGTGATGTTTCTGATATTCGAATCAACCTTCTGTCCTGTCCTTTTATACCCCTCTAAAAATACTAAGTAAAATTTCTCGCTGCTCTTATTGGCCCTGTTATAGGTCCTGTAAGATAAACTGATCTGGTGTCTTCAAAAAGGAAATACAAGGTTTAAAAAATAAAAAAAAACATTTTAGCGAATTGGTCATGTGCAACCATTGTAATCTCAGTCAGAGAAGAATTCGCTTCCCTCTTTTCTTCAATCTAAAGAAGTACATATTGTGTACTTCTGGATTACTTTCTTTCAGCACGAAGAGGTTAAGGCTACCAGATTATAGTGAGTTCCCTCGGGAAGGTTTTTTTGTTTGGCAACAATATTTTTTTTCCTTACATTCATGTAACATATGAAAGAAATACGCTGCATTTCGCTAATAAATCATCTGAACTTCTGGGCGCAAAATGGGAATTATAATTAGAATTACGGATCTTTTTGCAAAACATTGCTCTTGAGAAGTAAAAAAAAAAAATGAAAAAAAAAGTATGGAAGCGCTGTTAATTTATTGTTTAATTAAAAATTTGTTTTTTAATTTAATAAAAATATCTACGTAAGTAAAAATTCTCACAAATGGGAACAAATTCCTTCATTCAAAATATTGACTTTCAAATCTATTGGCAACAAATTCAATAGAGGAAATAGTACCTTTATTTCAGCGAAAATCCATCAGTGATTGATAGTTTTACCAATAGATCGTATTTGTTCGTTTACTCTGTTTTATTCGAGGCGGAAAAACGAATTTTTAATGAATACATTGGAATGCATTTACTGTTTACGGATCCACGCATTTTTCGTTATTTTTTTTAATAGGCTAGAATAATTTTAAAAAGTTCAATTTGGCGACATTGCTACTACAAAATGACGTGTGTAAAAAAATTACAATGCAAATTTAATAAACAAAAGATTCAGTATTTTTATGTGGTAAAGAGAGTAAAAAACACTTACTTTAAACTAAACATAGATCAAAAAAAAAGTTCTCAATGCATCGTTAAAAACGCAAATTATAAATATATATGCGCCATGCGTGATAGTTTATGAAAATTTAATTTAATTTTAGCAGATATTATCCAACTATTTTATCAATTCATGTAAATTCTCATATTTTTAATTAAACTGAAGTAGAGCAAGTTTTGTAAATAATACGTTTTTATGTCAATATATATTTAAAAATTACACCACAATAGGCCAGAAGGACCAATCGCAGTGGTGAATTACAGCGCAGAACATTCAGGCTTAAGAAAAGTAATATTTAATTTTTATGTTCTCACCGGGGGATCAAACCTGGAGGCTTTCGCGCGTGAGTCATACGTCTGAGCCATTACACCCCAGAGGCCGCTGATTCTCTTTTCTAAAATGTTAAATTCATCTCTATTTTAACATGTTAATCTTAATAATGCCCTTTATAATGTGTGAAATCAAGTCATGTACCAAAATTGGTATGAAATCGAAATAATGTTGAACTTTAAATATAAATTAATCTTTATGGAAACATTTTTAATACCAGGTAAATTTGATTTAGTCGCTAACTCGACGCGATAAATTCTGATTCAGTTTCATATTGGAAACCCTAAATTGAACGATATCGCTTCTGGGAATTAATGTATCGGGGAAAGCATATTTGTTCCCGTTTTCAACAAACTAAATTTCGTTAATAATGCATGACATAGTTTTACTGCTACGCCGTCAAAATTCATGTACCGACAAAGATAAAATCCATTCTTAAAAGACGTCGTAAAAAATGACAAGAATATAAATATTAATCCTTTAGTAAACAGAAAAAGTTAATAAAAAAATAAATAGATTTTTTATTCAATTCATTAACAATCAAACACTGATTTGATTCCAGGAACTGTTCTTATTTTACTATTTAAACAAAATAATAGACAGTTAAGTGGTTTGAAAAACAAAATAAATTCAATCAGTAGCCTCAAATTATCATTTGATTTTAATATTAAAAAGTAATATAAATTTCTTCAAAATAAACGCCATCTGAATGAATAAGTTATTTAAATATTTCATAAGAACGACCCCTTGTATAATTGTATACGTGAGATAAATAAAAAAAATACATATTCTAATGTAAATACAACAGTTAATATGAAGACAAAATCTGTTCATAATTTTAAGAAGAAAAAGTTAAGTAAGAGGGAGTGAAATATTTTTAATTCATAGTAATTCTCTTTATAAGTAAATAAACCGCAGCGTATTTCGATATTTGTTTGTTACATATAAGTAAGATATGCAGTGTTACTTTTCAGGTACCAGTCCCAGTTTTATTTTAATATTTTTTTTAAGATGAAACAAAAAAAATTGAAAAGAAAAATTGCATTCATGATAATTTCTTTTTTAATCAAAAGAAGATCTGAACATGAAAATACCAAAATTTTTGTATTTATAGCACAAACTTTGTGATTATCCATAATAATAAAATAAATATAATACAACTTTTTTGTTTTTTACCACATATTTTTTCTCTACCGATCAAATAATTTATATTCACTATAGTCCACTCCAGTCCAGTTTTTTCACTTCATACTTCCCATTATTAAAAAAACAACTTGACTTTTTAGCTATATATATAAAGCCTTCAGTATCAAAGATGGCCAAAAGATTCCATACCTATTTTGAGAAAATTAAAAAAATCTGTGATTGCACTTTTTGATTGAAATATTTCTAAAATATTTTTTTTTTGAAAAAAAATGGTGTCATTAACACTTTGAACAGTTAACCTAACCTTAAGGTTAACATAACAAGAAACGTTATTTTTATTAAGTATTAAATATGCAGTTGGCCGCTTTTGGTACTATTTTTAGCGTTTGGCTATCTTTGATACTGAGGGCCCTCATATATTAATGTATTATTAAGTAATCTCCGTTAAAATAAAATAGGATAGAGTTCGTAAGTTAAGTATATCTTGATAAAAAATCTTGTGTAGCTTTGAAATCGGTCGGAAGAAAAAATAAAAAATAAGTGGTTAAAAACAAAGTGGTTTTATTTAATTTTATTTAGTGTAAGAGGGGTATTACCTTACATTTGACAAAAGTTTTTTAAACATGAATGCCATAAAATACATTTTAAAGGAAATACAGATCTATAGAGGGAAATAAAATTAAATAAATAAATAAAATATTAAATTATGGAAAAAAATACAAAAAATTAAACCTTCAATTTATTATGCCCCCCTATCCATTATCTAGTGAGCTATCTAGCAGGACATTTCGGCAGGCGGATGTTTTCTCTTGTCGAGTTTTTTTAATTCCACAGATGGAGCTTGAATGATTGCACCAATAAGGGTAATTAATGACAGACCATTTGGTCCTCGCGCAGATCACGAGAGCTAGTAAGGGTCTTCAGAAGTCGAGGTGAAATTTGTATCACTGATGGCTGAAACAAAGAAAATATATTTTTCATCCTAACCCAATATGTTTCTTCATTTTTGTTACGTATCTTATCTAAATAGGTATTATAATTGACTGTAGTATTAAGACTAAATAATGTCTTTTAACCAAATTTGTAGTAGATTAAAACTACTTATATAATTGGTTTTTTGTGTCTGTAAAAGTCACGTGTACGAAAATAATGTTTGTGTGAATATTTGAAATGATTAAAAATAACGATATCAGAATAAAATATGTCAATGAAAAAAAAATCAAAAAAATAAACCTGTGGTTTCGTTACGTATACTTAACATTCCAGGTCCTCTCCCTAGTTGGAGCATATAATATCCACAAGGAGCCTCCATGCATCTCTGTCGGCTGCCAGCTTCTATGCGTCCAAGTCTCGTTTGCGTCCCGCAGTTCTGACGCAGTTAGTAGCGGACGTCTAGGACGTCGAGAACCTGACGCCTAATAAAGTAGGTAAGCGTGGTTAAGGCTCTCAGGATGCATATACAGTATACAGCTTAACCGTAACACCTCTGCTTAGTGACAGTTGTCATAGGAGTCCGCCACGTCCATTCTCTTATTACTTTATTCCCCACAAATTCAAACCACCGTACACACAAGATTCCTCTAAGACACCAATTATCGTGACTGAGAGTTTTTCTGTTTTGGGCCCTAGTGAGGTGCCACAATTCGCCTCCGTAGATGAGAATAGGCGTTGTGCAGGCGTTCTATATGCGGAGTTTTGTTTTCAATGAGTAAATATCCGATCTCCAGACAGCCTTCATTCTGTTGAATGTGGCACCTGCTACACCTTTTTACGGCGTAACCTATACTACCTAATTAATATTAATCAAACAAAAATTAACAACTTAGACCATTCCACATAAATGGGTTGACTTAACATTTAAAAAAAAAAGTCTTATAAAATGTATCTACACTCGTGTCATTCACTCGTAATGATGCGCTGAACGGTGGCATTGTCTATGAAGCATCTCTTCAGCGACAGATTTGTGTTGAAATTTTGAAGAAAATTAAGCGAAATTCGCAGACACACCAAATATTGACCCGTTTACACAGCTGCCACAAACAAACTACATGACAAATCGCGTTAAAAATTAACACGAATATCTACTTACCTCAAACATTAGAAAAATGACCAACATCTTCAGCGTGGCTCTTTTAAATTACAAATTCCATGTCATATTTGAACATAAAAATATGACGTACTATTTTGAATAAAAATTTTGCAAACGACTTAAAAAGTATTAAGTAAATTTTCACTTATGTTTCGGATTATTTATTTGACTTTTTAAGTGAGTAACATGCCGCATGCCTTTTCAAATTATTTCTACTAAATTTATTAATTATAATTATATTTGGCTGATTTATGTAGCGCCATTTTTGTGAAAAATCACCTCAGGGACGCTTTACAATTGTATACCTAAACTTACATTCAAATAAAACTTAAGTGACATATTATATTTGTAGATTTAAAATTAAGGGTATGATAGTCTAAAGAAATGGGATTTTAGTCGGGATTTTTTTTTTTTTTTTTTGCACTACAACAGGCCAGGAGGCCTAATTACAGTGGTGAATTACATCACAGAGCACCCAGGCTTGAGAAAAACCACATTTTATTTTTTTTGTGTTCTCACCGGGAATCGAACCCGGAACCTTCCGTGCGTGAGTCAAGCGTCTTGACCACTACACCACGGAGGCCGCCTTAACTGACTGGGACTGTCATTTGCTGACTGTTGCTATTTTAGATAAAATGATCGTCCTTTTACAAATTAATGCAGTCAAATAAATATGATTTTTTAATATCTTTAATGGGCGGACATAGAGTACCACTCCAAAAATGAAACTTTTCAGGAGAGTAAAAAAACGTTATTTTGAATCAATTTTTTTAGCTACAGAACTCATATTTTGCAAAATGGGTAATTTTTTACTGATAATTTTATTTGTGTAATAACATTCAAGTAATTTGTACGAATAACATAAATATTCCAGATATACAACTTGAACCATTAAAGATGGGACAGAAATGAATTTACTTATACTACTAGAACTACCTAATATTATTTGTAGAGCTTAATTATAGAAATAAGTCTCCTTTTATTACTAAAATCATCTGGAACTATTTGTGCCTCTGAAAATATGACACAAATGTGCACACTTATTTCATTAAAACCAAGGTTTAATAAGCAAAAAATTATGTTTTGATTAGTCATATAAATGTACTGTTAATATCATTGATGCAGGCATGTACGAGGAATATTTTTGCATATAAATCACAAAAATGCCGTTATACTCTTATGTCAGCTCATCCAAGATATATTATCACATTAAATTTTCACTTACTGTTTAAAGAAAAAAATTTATCTCGAGTGACGAGTTATATTATATTTTCTTTCCCCCTTAGGCTTAAGATATTCCTGCAATATTTTAATAATGTATTCCTCCTCCCCTTTCCTAGGACAGTTATCAATTCCATTCTGCACTTTTCACCGCTTCCGAGGGATAAATTTCTGTTTTTATATTCGTTTGTCTGCGCGTCAAAAAAACAGTAGCAGCTACTACGTTTCAATTAGCGAAAAGCCGCAGAAATGAAAAAATGCGACTTCTTCTGAATTTAAATTATCTTTGAGAAAAACAAAGCTTCTGCTTCACCGAAAAAAATTGTACCTTCCAAACCATAATTGAACGTAGTTATGCCCAAAGCAGCCAGCCATAGAAAAGTGAAACTGAGATAATAGCACGTTTGCGAAAAGCGTGAATAACCCAATTTACACAACAGTTGTATTGTTTTTGACTTTGACAAATGAAAAAAAAAGGAAGTTGGTTTTTACATATTTCAAATAAGTATATAATTATGTATTTGCCTAGTTTAAGTAATAGTTTTAAAGTACCGAAAGATTTTTCTGCTAATTGAAAAATACCGTTTTTGAGATCGACTGATTTTTTAAATTATTATTAATATAACCATATACATATAGTACATATTAAACTCCCTGGAGTTATTTTTAAAAACTCATAAGAAACCGTACATATAAAAAAAAAACATTTTGGTGACAATACATAATATCATACATAGTTAATACATCCGAAATAGTAAGAAAATATTAAATAAGAAACATAAAACACAGTATTTTACACCTTCTGCATTTATTACACTAAAAACTATTACTATCAAAAAGATTTCATATGTTTTAATTGCGACGCTTTTGAATTTTCTATTTGAGTTTTCGTGTTAATTAGCTTAGCTCATCGGTCAGTTAATAAATTTCGGAATGGCCAATATTTTCCAGAGACCTTCTGCCAAACTTCGTTGAGCGAAACTTAAACACATGAAGATTCCCCGAGTAACGCGTATTGTAATTGTGAAGATCATGACCAAATTTGTATTTTGAATTTTTGTGAGAAGAAAAGTTTATGATATTCAAAATAGTATTGGTAATATCATGCAGTGGCATCACCTTGAAAGGAAGTATTTTTGTCTGTCGGTAGATATCCTTGACATGATAAATATGGTAGATAGGATAGGTGGGAATGTATCATAGCGTAGAAGACAGCAAACAAAACGGAAACAGGAAGCAAGACACGAAGTCTATGCAATACGCCAGTTACGGGTGCTATTTTTTATTTTACATGCTCAAATTGGTAGCTCCATGAAAGTTAAGAAGTTACTCTATTTTTAAAAGATGATCATTAAAGTTTTTCGTATAAAAGCGTCCTGGCTGTTTTAAGCAGAACATAGAATTGACTTAACTGCGCCCGACCACACCTATTTTTAATTTTTCCCAAATTGCGGACTGGCTGCTTTCTGCAAAACTACGTTCAATTATAACATAAAATCACTAATTAAAAGAAATAAAAAAGATTCACAGACTTACGTTAGTTTTATTGGTCATCCATTAAGATGCTTTAATTTAAGATATGACAAAAAATTTATATAATTTTTCTTCCTTTTTATAATTTAAATGTTAAGTTTATAAAAAATGTTTTTATATTACACAAAAAACCTACTAATTTAAGAAAAAATCTAAACATAATCTTATTTTATAAATATTTAATTTTTAAGCGTTATACCGCCTTTAATTCTTGTGTACTGTCACTCGTGTCTACATACGATACAAGACTTTATATAGGTTTAATTTTTATTTTTTAATGATAAAATTGTAATTTTTGGTATGATCAAATCATTTTCACTCCGGATTTGGGAAATAAAATTCATATAACTATGCTGGATTTCAATACAAAAATTATTTATCGAAGAATGAACGTGACTCTAATTCAGCAATGAATCTGTACAAGAGAGAGCACGAAGATAAAACTCTGATAAAACAAGGAAGACAGAGACGCTGTTCTGCGGCCGGTGTTAGCGTAAAAAAGATTCAGTGTGTAATTAATAGTGATGAAAGACGCACGCATGTCAGATGACAGAAGTATAAATGATTTTAAATTAATTTTCCTGTAACAGGGCTAAATGATACGGAAAATTAATTTTTAAATATAATGTTTCCATATTTTTAATTTCAAATGTCTGCATTAAAGAATATTCCGTCTATAATTCTTTATTCGGATAACCAACAAGTATATTTATATTATATACAAAATAAAACAAATTAGAAATTAGCCAATTACAAGTTTTCTAGCAACATCACAGAAAGTTAAAAAATATTCTTAAACATAAAATGAACGATTTTGCTTATGGTAACAAGATGTTACATCACCGAGCCCAAAGGAATTATTCACCACAGTCTTTCAAGAGTTAACCGTCAAATTTGTGTCTCCCGAATAGCGAATAATGGTTATAGCTGCCGGTCCAACAGACATTACCGAAAAGACGGTGAAAGTCAATTTGAAACTTATTTGATTAACGTATTACAACAGAGATAAAGAACATTTTGGAGAAGGTAATATAGAAGTCTAGGCATCTGTAGGGCTTATAACCTGTCATTGTCTGGTTTAAGTGGCCACTATACACACACTGTGTAACATTCACCATTCTGCCTATATTTGAACATCTATATTCCTTCTTTCATCTGTTGATGTTTTTGAAGTTAAAGAGCTGAAACCATTATTTATGCGGGTGAGATTTATCTGATTGAATTATATCACCTACATACTAGGCAAAGCCTGAAATTTTTATTTGTCTAATCTCTTAAATGTTCTTCATATCTGTTGTAATATGTTAATATTAATAGCTCCCTTAGGAGTTGAATCCAGCCCTTGTCTACGAAAATTTGGAACTAAATGTATTATTTATAAATCCACCTGGTCTACGAAGAAGTGTAAGAATTTAAAAATGAAAATTTCATTTTTTGCTTAGTATGTAGGTGATAATTATTCAATCAGAATTTTAAAAACAGTTGATAGAAATAGCAAATAAAACCTTTTTTTTCTAATATGATCTACAGTTTAAAAATCTTTAAAAAAACCTTTTAAATAAAAATTTATTCTTTGTGTGATTAGATATTATTATAAAACTACTTATAGACTCTTCTATGTCTACCGGTTTCGAGACGTACCCGTCTCTTCGTCGGGGCACTAATTTAACCAACATGACAAAAAAAAGAAAATATTTAATAACATTTAGTAAAATGCTTGACCACAAAGTTCATCAACATCATCATTCCTTTTCCGCATTGAATGGTGCATTGGGCACTACGTTGGTACATCAATCACGGCGTATCTTGTTCATTTTTGTTAAATGAAGGTAAGATGATCAGTCAAGTTGATACGCTTCAGGTACCAATCCAGGGACTATGAAATATTCTTGTGTGAAAACGAAACCGACACCTCTTGCGTAGTATATTAATAATAACATTTTATTTATTCATTGCGTTCGTTACATTATAATTATACCTTATTTTATATATTTTATGGAAACGTAATATTTAGTAATGCATAATGATGTTTTATATTCTATAACAAATTTTTCTCTTTTATTTTCCTAGATGTTTTGTTATTTTTAAGTTGGGTAGTTTCCTTTCCAGGAGAGCTTTTTCACGATAAATTAAGCTCAGTGTAACCATGACTTTGGTACAAAGTGCTGAGTCGGAGCCAACTTTTCTGATATTATATTTTCATTTCACCTACACAGGCTTCTGGGGGTTGTGCAGTCGGTTTTTTCTCGGTAAAATAATTATTTGATTATATTGAATGTGCCGGAAAGGCCCTATTTAAGAGTAAGGCTGTTTCATTTGCAAAGCGACAGTTTAATCTTTTGATTAATTACAGCCGTGGGCGAACTTATTACTGAAGCTTTAAAAAATATACGAAAATCTTTTGGCGTTGAGGCGATGAACGAAATACAGTAAAAAATATTTACTGCTACGATTTAGTACTTAAAAAGTTAAAAAATGTTATGGTGATTTATAAGATAAATTTATTTTCTTAATGAACACTAGAAATTGTTCTTAATTTGCGAAAAAATGGTTTTTTATTTCATCGACTGTTTTAATACTCTAATTCGAAAACTTTCAAGGTGCCTACATCAATAAAACAAATGTTTTTTATCGAAAGTTTCTAAATTTTTTTATACGTAGTTTTCAGCAGTAAAACTGCACTTTTAAATACCTTTAGACATACGAGCAATAAAAAAGTTTATTTTGCTTTCTTTTACCTTTTGATCATCATATGAATTACTTATTGGTACTTATAAATAAAATTAAAATAAAAAAAAATAAACAATTCGTAATAACTGTGATTAAGAAGAAATTTATGTCGCGACAAAATCTTGATATATTTGTCACCTTGATTTTTTAGTTTTACCTCTCAAGCGGTCAAGTTTGTTCCTCATTAGCGATAACTGGTACTACCAAGAGTACCCTCAACCCCTGTCAGGGTGCGCCGGTAGTTGTGGCGAGGGATGCTGAGGACTCATTACCTACAAAAGGAAAGGAGACTCTAATAAGGGTAATAAAACTACACCCATCGTCTATTTGCAACCTTGTATTTCGTAATATTTTTGGATTATTATTTTTATGGCTATTATTTTGTAAAATTGTTGGTTCTTCGCCAGTGAGATAATGATTAACTATAGAAGTTTTTCAATTTGAAAACAGGTTTTTGCAGTTCGATTTCTTACGTTATTGGTAACAAGCTACATAAAGCAAAGACTGGGACATGGTACGAATTCTAAGTCCATATAGATAAACAAATCTTTAACCAAAAATGACACTAACATTGTAATACCATCCAGTAGAGTATTTAGTGTTTAGAGTATTTATTGACTAAATAATCATTTAACACTGCACAAGAATACCACATATGATTTAATTAACAATGTATTCCTCACTGAGAAAACCTGTGAGGAAGAAGACATTTTACAATTTTAGTTAAGTGTGATAAAAATACATTTTTTGCAAAGTAAATTGTTTTCTATATCTTTGATCTATGATGCGATCAGAAACTTTGCAGTGCAATGGCGCTTTTACTCAGAAATGCTTGTGTGGGTTTTAAAAAATGTTTTTCGCGACAAAAAATATGGGCTATTCCATTTTATTTTATTTGGAGCTAAGTGATGATGACCCCGTCATAAAAGATCTTCACAGGTCGCATTGATGTCAGCCTGCCTAACACTGACCCCCCCTTCTAAGAATAGGGATGATAACGGATTTACAAAAATGATTAAAAAATATTGTTTAATAAAAAAATATGATATTTAGGCTTTCATAGTATTGAAAAAGCGATTTATTAAAAATTAAATAAAATGTATAATCGCACTGAAATACAAATAATAATTATAAGAAATAAATGACATTTGCTTTATTTTAAAAAACATTTCATATTTCGTACTCCCACATTACACTTCAAACAAATTATCGGGTTTTTCATAATGAAGTGCTATTCATAATTACATATGTATTACTGAAAACTTCATACATTTTCCCTCCACGAAAGGACATTATTTTCAATAACTTTTTACAGGAAGAAAACAAAATACCGGCAAAAAGCACAAAGGAAATTTTCTTTTGTTAATTTGCCCTTAAATCTGCTCATAAATACAGAGAAAATACTCCACAGTAAAGTTTGCAACCTGCGGCGGGAAGGGGCCCCATTCAGTGCAATTATATATTTTTTCTAGCGAAAGTTCAAGTACCAAAACGAAAGCACAATAAACCCGGGTATGTGAATGTATGTGTATCAGTGAGGGGAGATTCGAAGCGTGCGTTTGAATTCACCTTTTGTTAATTAGAACAGGCGAACGTACTATTTTCAGTTTGTAATTCGTTTCCATATGTTTAATTCCATATACCATAAAGCGTAATAAATTGTCCTTATGATTATCATTAAAGCAAGCGAAAAAAAAATAGATTAAAAGTAAGGTTTTGGTGAGAAATGAAAAAAAACAGTAATCTAGTGGGTAGATTATTTGCTTTTGAAAATGAATAACTATTGCTAAATGTTATTAAATATTTATATGTTTACCAGTTTCGAAACGGACCCGTCTCTTTGTCAGAGAATCAATAAAACCAAAATGCAAAACCCACTATACACCTTTACCGTTATTGTTTCACAAAAATATAAAACCAACATATGACATGCATTTCAATAAGCACATGCGCTGATTAGAATATGAAATTATTTTATGTTGTGGGAGAAATAGTTTTTTAAAAAAGGGGGAGGGGATAAAGGTAGGGGTGTGACTTTAATAGGTATAAGGTGATTATAACAATGGAACATCGTATAACGAACTATATTAAAGGTTTGTTTGATTATTGATCATAGGAAAATTATTTTTAAAAGTTTTCCTAGTGTGAAATATTTCCATTTTATTTACTTTTAACCATTTACTATTTGTTTGTAAGATTTAAGTTCCTGTATCTTTGTTAAAGTCACGATTAAAAATGATTAGGTGATTTGTAAATTCAAAGAAATTGTAAGACACCGGTACACATTGAAAAGTCGGTAAGTGGTTACACACAAATATTTTTTAAATTTTTTGCCACAACGTTAATACTTAAAATATAATAAAAAGGTACTGATTAACTATATGTGAGAATAAATAGTTCTAATTATCAAATGAGGTGTATTGTAATTACGTTATAAATTAAATTTAGTTCTTCATTTATGTATTTGTAAAAATCAAATTAATTAAAAGTTACGTGTCAACTGGTTTCGGGATTAATACCTTATCGATAGGAATAATGCTAACTTTAAACTTACTACCGTCACTTATTAAATTACGAAATGTTGAGCGATACGATTGAATTCAGTCGATATATAGTAAGGTATTTTCTTTAAACCTATTAAAAAAAACTGAAAATATTAACTTAATACATGTTGACTAAATCATGCTAATAAATTGTAAGGATTTCTCATAAATCGTATCTTTTAAACAAAAATTATGTACATATATAAGAGTATGTATGTACGTTCTTTAGGAACAGTTTTTAAATATTTTTTTCTTTAGATGTAGAAATACATACTTGAACTTTTAAACTGATTGCATTTAGAAATTTATTAATATAGGTTTGAATGTACACAATAGTCTCTTGATAAAAATATGGTCAAAGGTACTATATTTAATCTCATCCAGAAACGCGTTAAAAGAAATATTTTATATGTTTTTCCTTTTATATCCCTTATCAAAAAGTAAGTGGAGTACAGAATGAACAGCGAACAAGTTTAGTGTAAAAATGACACATAGTACAGAATTCAGCTGAGCATAAATAATGTTTACTGTCCCGTCAAACGAGAGGGGAGTTGAAATGTACGTATCGTGGAATCTCGCATGGCGAAACATCGTATGGTGAAAATTTGTATATCTGATACTCGCAAACTGGAAGGAACGCTGTAAACAGGCTATTCGTCAATGGATGGCCAAATAATAAAAAAAAAAACGAAAATAACGGTACCACAGCAAAGTACGGGTGGATTTTAATTTCGGTACAAGTAACTAACATTATCGGCTTAGATGATCGTCCAACGCTGTCACAAAACTCTGTCCCCCTCTGACTCGCGGATCCATCATTAGGGGCTGCATTCGTCTCACTCTGTTTCTCTTTTATCTTGTTTTGGTCCACCCCAGTAGCTAAAAACGGAATGAAAAGCTTTTTCACTTTAGAACTGGGTAACGAGATTTCGCAGAAAAAACACCGCTCCCTTTAATTAAAATAAAACTATAAAAAAATTAAGTAATTATACTTTTATTTCTCCGTTAATATGTCGAGTAAAATAAATAATATATTTTTGATTAAGTCGGAATGATGTTGGTCTGGGGGAGATCTAAAATTCTTTCATCACAATAACTCTCGGAATTATTTTCGGACTGAAGTTTAGTGTCATCTTAAAATGGCATACACGTCTTCATATCAGTGCAACCCCCGAAGAAGGGATAAAGGTAATACAGAAAATAATCAAGATATATAGGCATTATTATAGAGCCGAAACATTTCCCGGGTTATTAACTTGGAGAGAGGGCTTCAAATGGGAGAGCGAGAAGGTAAATGTTAAGATCAGATATGGTTGACTATAAAGGCTGATTATAAATATTAAGAGATTATTAGGCTTAATCTATAAATATTGACGTCAGTTATGAAAAAAATTCAAGTTGTTTAACCAACCCTCCTGATAATAATTTAAATAAATTAAGTTCTTTTTTATATTTAAAATGAATAATTGTTTTTTCCTCAGAGTAATAATGCGAACCCTAGAGAAAAGCCCTACCACTATGTTTCATAGAACCCAAGTGATGTTGGTTTGTTGGCTAGCAACCAATTGGTGACCATTTTGTTTTATTTGACAACATTAACATAACGGTTTGATCGGATACTTTTGTAGCTGTGATTGGCTTTGTTTGTAAATAACTTGCATATTTACGTTTTAATAAATAAAAATCGACTCTAGTGAATTTCAGTATGTTTAGTTGCAGAAGTAGGAGCGTCAAAGGTGTTACAGGAGTCAGTTTTCACAGGTAATTGATTCCGAATATTTTCTTATGATTTACATCGGATTTTCGGCCTTAATTCGATTAAAATTTTACTCAAAAATAGCAAAATTAACCTTGAAATCGCATCTGAAATGACGTGTTCAAATTTCAGGCCCCTACGACTCGCAATTTCGGAGATGTGACGGACAAACAAATAAACTTAACACAGGACTTAGGTTCAGTGGAGTTGGGACTTATGTCTCAATAAATATAAATTAAACATATTGTGAATTAAATGAATAAATAAATAAAAAAATAAACACAAACATGTATTTTCAGTTTTATAAAATAAATATAGGCAAATTATAGAAAAATAGGTTGGAATAACCCTGCAATGATAAATACACAGGTACATATTTAAAAGTAATTACAATGCAAATCAATATCCATTTTGCAATTCTCGACCTGAGTACGGCCCATTGTTTTGCTGCGAACTGTAGCTAACTTAATACCCAACTGTCATGGAATGGTTTTCCTACGTTTGGGCTCCTCTCTAGGTTACGCATTATTCCTCTGAGGTTTTTTCAAAATAAATAATGAGCATGAGTGACTGCAAAAGTGATTTTTGTTGTTGTCTTGTCTCCACTCTGCACAAAGACAAAGATGTGACACTTGACTTTAAATAGGAGCACAAAATTCTATTTGTGATTTTTTTTATTTGAAAAAAAAATGCATGTACTTTGAACATAATGCTCATATTACATTCACTAGAACTCCGTTTCTCCGAACTCCAATCATCCACATTGCCAAATATCTGGCTTTATGTCAGGATATTAAAATTAACCGTCAAGCGTATACGAGACCTCGCTGCTCGAAAAAGAGTTTCTTTGTCAAAGCAATAAACTTTGGGGGACATTTTTAAGTAAGTTATTAATGTGATTCTAATTCGCTGTATTATTTAAAAAGCAATTAAAAAAAATCGTAGAGTTAATTTTGCGTCTTTCTTCAAAACTTCGGCTTAATTTATTGGTTTATTCAATTATCTGGATTTCTGCATATCCGGAAAACGTCGAGCATTCGTCGATCCAAATAATTAAAATTTTACTGTACGTACATCCAAACAATACTTAAATCAAATAAAAACAACAATGTTTTTGCCCATTCATTTTTTAACCACTTATAAGTGGATAAAGACAAAGTTGTTGTGTTTAAAAAAAAATGAATAAATACAAAGTTAGCTTCAAAAACACCATTTATACTACTTGAATTCACCAAATTATTATTAAATAAAACTTATTTTCGTTTAATTTGAACACGTTAACTAACACAACTTTATACTTTCATGATTTAAAACCCTCCCCCTCACTTATTTATTTTATTTTATTTTTATTTAAATATTATTAAATATTATGCTATCCCATTGAATCATATATAAATTTATTGTATTTTCGCATGTGCATATATATTGTGTATATATGTGTGTATATATATGTATATGTATGTATATGTGTGTATATATGTATGTATGTGTATATGTATGTACGTAGTATGTATGCTTTATATTTATGTATTTAATTGTATTTTTACATTTAATGTAAACTGTAATATTTTTTTTTTCTTTTCTTCTCTTTTGGGCTATAACTGTTTTTCTATTTCTTCAATATTGTTTTTATTTATAGGAAACATATTCGAAAACCATATTTGCCGCAACAAATCAGTTTCTTAGAACAGGCATTTGCCCATATAGGAACCGATTGCAACATTAGGCATATTATTATTTCTGGCTTGCCGACCCTTCATATACTGAGCCTACTCCTAGTACAAGCAGAATTTGCCAGAGTGTTTTTTATCCCATTTTTGTAACAATGTATGTATAAACTAATACATGAAATAAATTTATTAATAAAAAAACAACGGTTTTTATATAAGAATACAAAATATATAAAATAGTACATACATGCAGTTAAAGTTTTTCACAGATATAATGAGAAAACATGTTACACGGTAAAAAGAAATATAATATACATGTATATGTATATACATGTATATATACATGAATGTATTATATAAGAGAAAAAAAAGAGCTCGTAAGAAAGTTAAGGGATGAGGAAATAGAGTGGAGGAGTGGAGGAGAGGGATTTTCATAATATAGTTGACCAATTCAAAATTTTGAAATAATAAAATAAACATATTTAAAGGAACATAAATTTATTACACACTAACAAATGTTTCATTTTACAGTAAACATTTTTTTTAAATATCTAAATGGGGACAAAGTAAATTAAACTTGGAGAGGCTACGATAAATAAATGAGTTTTGAACATATTTTTTTAGGCAATGAATTATAAAAAAAAAGATCTGGTCGTGTTGACTTTACGGGACAATTGATTGAAATACGCTCCAAGAGATGTGGAATATCGATAAAATTGTTTAAAATTTTAAAGAAGAAAGACAGATCAGAAATGCTTCTACATTTAGTAAGGGAAGTTAAACTATGAATGAAAGAAGAGTCTTCATACGAGTCAAAATATGTAAGAGATTTACGATTCAGAAGTTTAAGGAATCTATTCTGTATTATATCTAGTTGTGATATATAAATTGTAAATCGAGGATTCCAAATACATTACGTAAGAAAATGTATAGTCTCCCACCAATCTGATGATGTCAGTTACTACAAAACCCGGTCACTGGTGAAAATTATAAATAAATACAGTATTTTTATTGTTATGGTGTAAATATTTTTTAAGGGTAAGTCTTTCAAATAAAAGACGTTCGATGCATTTCTAAATATGTGTTAGGAAATCCATTTTCTTTCGTCTCTTAAACTGAAGAATCTATGTTACAGAGCAACAGCATTAGCACCCGCTAGGTTTTTAAGCGTCACAAAGGAAAAGTTACGCCGTAAAAAGGAGCTTTTCTATAGTGCATATGCAAGTAAGTGCTTATACACTATCGGAGAACTTAGGGGAGATTGTCTACGTATATTAAAATAAAGTGTTGGAGAAAATGATATTTTGTGCAGAAGATTGTTAGTATGAATATCGCACTCGGCATTTAGCGAGTTATCTACTCGTACAAGAGTAATGGGCTTTCACTAATGAATCTTTATAATTTGCTTGAGTTCCTATACATTGCAAGCAAAGTATAAATATAATAATATTTTTCCGAATAACTATAGCGTGGCTGTGGTGTAACGCGAGTCTTCATAGAATACAAGTCTTAACACAACTCTCTTATTTATTTGAATGTTGAAGTTGTGTTTTTTAAAATCTTCAAGTGGACATTTTTATATCGGATTTGGAAAGTTATATTTGTATGAATACGGGGGATTTTAATTTTAAAAATATTAATCCTTATTGTGCGAAGAATAATAACACGAATAAAAGTGTTGCCGATACCACAATAAACTTGTTTTACAATGTTCACAATAAATTTATGACAAGGAAGACAAAGACGCTGTTCTGTGAGCGGTGTCTTTATGAAAGAGAAAAACAAAAAAGACATCCGCTGAATCAGTCAGTTATTGGTAGTAAGCGGGAGTGCACGCTAGTTATATGACCAGGGTATTTATGTTTTTTTTTATTGATTTCGCTCTAACAGGCCTAAATGATATTTTTTTATAAAAATTGCAAAAGTAATTATTCAACAGTGTGCCTATAAGTTTTTTTTAACCAAATTAGTGGTTAAAAACAAAGTTGTTTTATTTATTTTACTATAATGAATAACCACAAAGTTAGTGCTTTAAATATAAACTTTATATTTATAGACTTATTATTAATTCATTATTGTTTGTACGTAAGATTTAAACTCTTTTATATTTATAAAACTCGTGATTAAAATATATGAGGATTTAAAAAAATATTTGTTTGCATTTCTTTTTAAGATTATCAAATACGTTCATATTTATGTGTTCTATTGGTGTTGGAATGTTGAATATGACGACTACCTACAGCTCAAATTTAATAAGTGGGGAAAAAAATATTAAATTATTATGAAAATAAAACTTTGTTATCAGTGTTACACAATTTTATTCTTTTACAAGAACACAACTATAGTTTCGGGAGAGCACTCCTCCCATCGACGGGTGATAGTTTGAGTTTTATATCACGACGGGTGATAGTTTGTGTTACGAAGTGAATGTCGATTCAATTAAAAAAAAAAAAAAAAAATATTACTTCAAACCGCGAGAGTTTTTTCTAATATTTTATTATTTAAATATTTTCAAAGCTTAGAATGTAAATACTCTCACAACTTTTTTATTTGATGAAAAAATATTTAATACATGTTCAAAAAATATTCAATACATGTTCAGATTCTCTGGAATATCCTAGTACCTGCATTACAATTTAAGTTTGAAGAGAAGTTGAAGGGTATTTACATTTTTTTATACATTGTTTTTATTTCTTTTTTATTATTATTATTATTTTATTCATAAATATTTTAAATTAATGCTTAGAAGAAGAAGATACGTGCTAAGGCACACAAAGATATGTTTATTTATATATCTCCATAAACATACACACACGTGTGCACCCTTATAAACATTTATACATATACTCGCATACATACACATACATACATACATACACTACATACATATATTTAACTACAAAAAGTCATTTTCATTATAAAATCAAATAGTTAAATGTATATTTTTCACCAATTTAAAAAGAAACTTAAAAACATTATTATTGACATATTGTATAAACGCTGGAGTTTTCAATAATTTCATTTTGTCAAATATTATTCAGGAAACATACATTATTAATTTATTTATTTCATTTTATTATATTAACACAAACGGCAAATCTGCCTTTTACAATTTTTAAAAAAATATTTGCCCTAGTATTAAAAAAAAAAACATTAATGACCTTTTACCTAAGGTTTATAAAAGAAATTTAATTAAAAAAAAAATATAACATATTCAGTAGAAAGTTTCAACAATTTAAGAATAAACTTAAATATTTAATTGAGAATAAAATATTTTTACGTAATATAACAAAAAAATTTAAAAAATGAGAAATATATAAACAAAACAGATTATATTTGAGCACTAAAGTTCTCATGTAAGCATTACAATACATATATTATGCTGAAAGACATGGTAGGTATGTACTTAAAAAGCTACTTAAAAGTACGAAATCATCTTTATTTTATTTATTTATTTCATTATTTTAAAACATACTAAGGTTCCTTGTTTCTAGTTCCGCAAAAAAAGTCCCATGTTAAGACAGACCTTATTTGTAACATAGATTTTTTCATTAAATGATGCTTAAGCTATTCAAATCAACAATAACGATGTTATAAAATAATAATAAATACGAATTGGAAAACGTACCAATAAAAATTAAAATTGAGGCATAGATATAAATAAAAAAATACACCATTATTAAGAAAAAATGAAACATAAACATAAATACTGATAATAATACAAGATTAGTGAACAAATGAAAATTAAAAAACATTAATAAAAGTTTGTGAATTATTTATATTCATTTAAATACATCGTTTTTTTTACAGTACATACTTATCTATTTTCAATCGTTGAATATTTCGACACTTTACAAATTTTTATTACTCTTTTACTTGGAATACTTTAATATTTTTACTTTATAATTTTTACTATACGAGTAATTATAATTGCCGAATTTTGTCTTCTGAATTTTAATTTAGCGCATACCCCATTAAACCTTTTATGCGGCCCTAAAATTTACAATTCAGTATTCAATCAATCATGTAAAGGTTTTCAATATCTAAAATTGTATATTTAAAAATGTACATAAAGGATTTTTATAATAAAATAAATAAAAAAAACTTTTTTTTAACCACTTATTTTTTATTTTTTTTATTTATTTACTTTTTTTCCACCTACCGGTTTTAAAGAAGCTTTTTCGTCAAGTTTTACGTAACTAATGAATTAATTCCTATTTTATTTTTATCATGTTTACTAAATACTACACGTGGACCCAATAAATCAAGTATTTTTTTCCTTACATGGGTGGTGATTTGATATTAATATTTTCGAAACTAGACAGGAATCACACTGGATTAAAAGTACTTCATGTTTAAAATAAAATATTTAAATTGGACTACTTAGAAATCTTAGAAATTAAAAAAGCGATTCATAATAAGAAAAAAATTGTTAATAACCAAATAAACAATATTTATTTTAGTCCCCTCCTGTCTAGCTAAGAAAATATTGATATCAATTTACCACCCTTGTAAGGAAAAAATGACTTGATTTATTGGGTCCACGTGTAGTATTTAGTAAACATGATAAAAATAAAATAGGAATTAATTCATTAGTTACGTAAACCTTGTCGAAGAAGCTTGTTCGCTTTGAAACCGGTCGGTGGAAAAAAAAAACCATGGTTAAAAACAAAGTTGTTTTATTTATTTTAATATGCCACTTGACATGAAAACATGTCATAGTAAAAATAAAATTAAGTTTCTATTACGTAAGTGGTTAGTAGATATAACGTTCCTTTATTGATTTATTATTTATGTTATACATTTTTTTTATATATATATTTTTTTTATTTATTATTATTTTTATTTATTTTATTTTTTATCCCTCATTGAATACATTTTTGTTATTTTCTTGGGTTAACCTTTTCTTTTCTTTTATCACTTTCTTATTTCATTTACATTTTTTAGATCTTAATTTTAAAATGTACTCTTAATTTTCTTATTAATTTTTTTTTTCTGTAGATATGAATTGAAATTCTCGATTTACTTTACTTTGTTTAATTTATTTTTTATCTTGTTTTGATTACATTTATGAGCACACACTATTTATATATGTGTCTATTTTTTTTTTCTTTTATTTAAAATATATTTAAGTAAATTACTATTCTTTAATTTTAATTGTATTATTTTACTCTATTTTCCTACTTAAAAAAAAAATCTTTAAACAAAGTAAGTGCTTCAAATATAAACTTTATAAAAGATTTTTATTTTAAAAGATTTCTTCTTTTTTGCTCAAGAGGGTTAAATGAGGCTCATATTTTGGAGGTATGATTAAATAAATGTCCCGCTTCGTGTAACATTTCCAATGAGACCCTTTTCCTTCGTAATTAGTATTGCAACTAATCCTTTTTGCAGTTACAGCGTCGCATGGCCCCGATTAATGACGTTTCTTCCCTCCGGTTCCCTTTTGGAACGAAAAGAGTAATTATCTCTAAATACTTGCCCAATCACGCGAGAGAGGCTTATTTGTCCCCCGCCAGAGCTTTCCGTGAGAGCCTTAGATTCCTATCGGACCTTTCATACCATACCGAGCGGAGCTTTCGGCCAATAAGTCGAGATTTCATGAATATAATCTGATTACTGAAAGTTAGCTGCACAGAGCTTTTTCCTGAATTTTTAAATGAAAAATTATTTTTATTAAGCGCAGATTTTTTTTAGCGATAAAATTTTCGTACGAAATAAGTAATGTAAAATGTAGGATTGGATTATTTTTCATAATACTTTTAAGGAAAAAAAATAAGGTTAAACGCAATAATTATTATTTAAACGCGCGTAAAATATAATTAAATATTGCAGCTTAACCTTAAAAAAACAAAAGAAAATGTATATTTCGATCGAAATACAATTAATAAACCACGTGGATTAATAAAACATGTTAAAATAATACCACCTCTTTTCATATAAATATTGAAATATCTGTTTGTGTACCTCATTGAATTATAAGCATTTAAAATACATTCAAAAATGTTTATATAAGACTTTTTTTTCTTTGTAGTTAATATTTTATTAAAAAAACTAGATGAAAATGAAAACCATATTTTTAATGTTAGCGATTTCAGGTTAAATCAATATTAAAAAAAGATTTTTTAATGATCTGATGCGCGTTGCCTTTAAATGTATGAGAACATTAATTCCTAACAGCCCTAAGAAGGGCATTTAGTTACAGGGGTTTTTGGAGCCGTGTTTTTGTGGATGGTTCTCATTTCAGTTGCACGCAGATAATGTCGGTCATTTCCCCGAGTTATTTGGGGCAAAAACAAACCCCGGTAATCGGTGACAAAATGTTAGTAACACGTGGCATACTTTAACGGTACATTTATCGATGGTTTGGTGATAAGGGCCGCAGAGGCCGTTAAAGGGCCGGAATAAAGCCAAGCGTGGCGTGACCATAGAGACTTGGCGATAAATCACAGAAAATCACTTAAGCAGGAGAAATATAAAACATTGGACTGATAAATAAATACACTCTGGTTTTCTCGTGAGAATTGCGTGAGGTTATGTAAGGTGAGATTAGGTGAGGTTAGGTTAGGTTGGATTACTTTGGGGCATTTTAGATTGTCCATAATAATTTATGACTCGATATATAAATACACTAACATCGAAAAATAAAATTGTTTGCTCATAATTTTTCCTTATTTTACGTTAAATACATTACCTTCATTTCTGATCAATGTTTGATGGTTTTCATGTAAAAAAAAAAAGAATTCTCAAAATAAAGCATAATTACAAAGCTGTTTTATTAATTTAATTTTAATCATGTTAATATTAAATTGTGTGTTTTGAAAAAAAATGTTTAAATGATTATTTAAAAAGTTGCAAACACGGAATTCATTATATGTTCTAATGTTTTATTAAGTATTATTTAAGAAAAGTAATTGTAATTGAAATTGTTGGAAAAAACGAAGTAATTTTAATTTATTCAAATAAACGGCACCTTGTGCCTTTTACATAAAGATAAGAAGAAAATATGTTATAAAATATGCAAACACGGAAATATAATAAAGTAGTTTATAAAATACAACATTCAAAAATAAATTAATAAAAGTAGTTTGACCAGCAATTTACAAATACCCTACTCATAAAGTGTGAAAATGGCATGAAAAAAATGTATTAATTAAATTTAAAGGGAAACATTTACATGAAAAATTTAATAAAATAAAAATATTATGTTTGTATGAGATATAAAATAATATGAAAGAAAATTAAATCGTCAGAAAAAAAATGTTTTTCATACTTAATGTTCGAATTAACGTAGTAACCGTACGGTAACGCCTATTTAAACGGCAAGACGCTGAACTTAAAGCTTCGGACTTACCTCAATAGATGGCAGTAATTCGATTTTCTAGTCTAAAAATTATGCGGAATTTTATTGTGTAAGGTAAATTTTAATTACTCCAAGTTGCTGGGCTTAAAATAAATAAACACTTTTAAAAACAGTTATTTTTAGTATGAATTTAACTAAGAACATAATAATAATATAGAAAAGCTGAATGTTTTAAAATGATAGTACCTAAATAAGGATTTCAAACAAATTCTTATGAAACAATGTCTTGAGTTATTTCTTTGGCCAAAACAAAAAAACGGTTTTAGTATTTAAGGAAATAATTTACCTAAAATTCATTAATATAAATATATAATATACTAGGTATATTTCTAACGAAGGTCATTTGGAATACTTTGTGCTTGGCTTACGTTTGATAATTAATTGAAATTATTAATGTATTGTGTAAAATATTATGTCTTTGATGTAGGCAACATTCGAAGAAAACGCTTTGCCGAGAAAAAATAAAGGAGGTTAAATAAATAAAATAATAATCTTGATTAAAGCAGCTATGAGCAATATTTTTTAGGCATTGCCTAGTACGCGGGTGAAATAATTTAGTCAGGCCAATCTCAGCCGCACCAATAGTGGTTACAGGCCTTTGATGTTGGGAAAACTGAAGAATAATGTAAAAATAATGTGTGCGGGTTCCGTCGTGTACTGGTTAAGACGTAAGACTCAAGCTTGGAAGGTTCCGAGTTCGATTTTCGGTGAGAATTCAAAAAAGAAGATGAGATTTTTTTCAAACTTTGGTGTTCTGAGTTGTAATTTACCACTGTAACTGGTCTCCTGGTGCTTTGGGGTACAAAAAAAACGTAGGCAGATGTGAACGGTACACTGTGTGAAAAATGGCAATTAAACCACCCAACGACAAATCACAAGCCCTGTAAATGCCTAGACACTCATGATCTGTTATCTAATTTTTTTTTGAACTTTGTCATAATAATATTATGTTAGAATTAATAATTCCCTGGGGGATTGAATCGAGTACTTGTCGGCAAAAATTTGGACACACTCAAAATGTTATTGATAATTGCATCAATCAATTATATCTTTTCGTAATGGCTACTTAAATTTTTAATAAAAACCCTACTTTAAGTGATAGAACCAGAAAAATATGAACATAAATTAGAGAAGACAATGAGTTATAATTATTTACAAATTACAACAGAGATGGAGCAGCTAAACTTGCAGTGTACAACGGAGTTTTAGTCCCAACACTTATGTATGGAAGTGATACACGGAACTGGCAGACGAAAGACGAAAGCCGAGTGAACGCGGTTGAAATGCGATTTCTTAGACGAATGTGTGGGAAATCAATGTATGACAGGGTTACAAATGATGAAGTCAGGGGAGAGTGTAAATCTGAGTCAAGTATAAATGATAAGATTTAGAAAGGGTCTCTAAGATGGTTTGGTCATGTAGAACGAATGGACGACGAAAGAATGGTAAAACAAGTATATATGGCGAAAATGAACGGTAGCGTGAGACAAGGACGACCCAGAAAGACGTGGCATGATCCGATAAACCAAAATCTTAAGTCTGGTTATGTTGAAAGCAAACAGAATCGAAGAGTATGTATAACAAGATATATGAATATGGAAGAAGCTAGGAATGTATGCCAGGATAGACATGTGTGGCGGTCCATTCCCTCTGCCTACTCCTACGGGGAAATGGCGTGATGGTAGTAGTAGTACTACTAGTAGATGGAGAATATTTCAGAGAAGGAAATATGGAAGTCTAGGCACTTACAGGGCTAATGACCTGTCATTGGCTGGTTCAAGAAGATACTTAACCCTCTGTGAAACATTAATCTTTTCGTCTATGTTTGAACATCCATATTTCTTCAGTGAAATCTAGTCGTTTTTCTATTAGTATTTGGACAAACTCAAAATATTGTAATAATTATAAGATATTTTGTGTTTAAAATATATTTTATGCATTCAATAATTATTTTTTTGCATATGCATGAGTACACGCATTGTTTTAATTTGAATGAACGATTATCGTATTTTAACATAAATATGCACTGTTAATGTTAAATTAGTAAATTGTTTTACTCAAATTGCAAATTTAAAAAGTAAAAATTATATTATTTGTTTATTTACAGAATAACTTTGTAAAGCGTCCTTGATGTATTATATTACAAAAATGGAACTTTATAAGTTACCCATAATAATAATAATAATGTCCTCTGATAAAGTCTCCATTTAACATGACTTAGCCCGTTCTAAGAATTTTTCTAAATTAAACTAAAATCAGTTTTATATCAATACAAGGGGATGTTAAATAAAACAAGAAGTCAAATTAATGCTCGAAGCACTAACTTTGTGATTTTCAATGATAAATAATCTAACTACCTATTTATTTTCTGGTTTTTAGGTATTGGCTTGTAATTTGGAAAGATTTAAAATGAAGTGTAGTTTTATTTTATAATTTGAATAGGTGTCGTCGTGTTCTAAAACAGATCGGCATATTCAAAGCATTTAGTTTAATTTTGTCCACCTTGTAGTCTAATGACCAGCGTATTTGCCTACCATGCAAGAGGTCTCGAGTTCGATTCCCGTCGCGGTTCGCACAAAATATTTATTTATAAAGGGGTTTTTATACCTTCAATATTCCATAATAAAACAGTCCCTTGATTAACACCTGGTTAATAAGTTTCCTCATTAAGGTTTAAAAAATAAAAAAAATAATTTTTGATAATCATTGTTCAATATGTCCACTTATATTCACTACACTTTGTCACATACATACAATACTCACACACCCATACACATATACACACACCCTCACAATATATCTATATATATATACAGGGTGTTCTTTAAACCCTGTCACATCCGAAACCACGAAAATCAGTATGAGCACGAAGACATATTGGCACATTAAAATATTTTTTTAGAACGAATAAATTTTAAAAATATAAAAAATCAAAAAAAGGAAATGGTTGCTTACTTCTGCAGGGGTGAACCGAGAAGGGGAAAGAGGGGAGTCTGATACTGCGCCGTGCTCCCCTCGCTTTTCCCCTGCAGAAGTAAGAAACCATTTGTTTTTTTTAATATTTTTTTTTTCTTCTTTATTCTAAATATTTTTAAAAATATGCTAATATGTCCCTTGCCCATACCGATCATCATGATTTCATGATTTCGGATGTGACAGGGTTTAAAGAACACCCTTTATATATGAAACTAACTAACATGCACAATAATAACACAGGTTCACTAAAACAAGTACTTAGCATAAATATTATTATATTAAAATTAAAGTTATCCTAATATTATAATTAAGACACATTTTATATTTATATTTCTACCGAAATATTGATGCCATTGTATTTATTATATAATCGGTTTTGTTTTATTCAGAAAAATAAAATTAAAAACTAAATAAAAAAAATAAAAAGTAAGACTGATCATCTTACCTTCATGCTAAAAAAATATTTATATATGCTACGGTTGGTATACAAATGCAGTCCCTTTTCCATCATTAGAAGCGGAAAGAGAAAAATGAATTAACTGATTTCACAATAACTAAAAATGAAGTGAAATTGTTTAAATAATCACAACCAATGCGACAGGAAGTTAAAACTGTAAAATTTGGCCTCTGTGGTATATGGTTACATTTAACTGACGAACGATAGGTTCCGAGTTCAAGCCTGGGTGTTTTGTGTTCAAATTCATCGCTGTTATTGGGTCTCTTGGCTTGTTGTGGTATAAAATAAGAACACAAATTCAAGTTGTGAAAAGGCTCTCAGGGGGTAGAATACGCAATTGTTTGATAAATAACTTACATATAGATTTCGATAGTTAGACATACAAACAAAAATAAGCTCAGACACACACAAACAAAGGATATTTATTTTACCCCACCAATGCTGTTTTCTTCAGCCGTATCTCATTTGATTTTTAAATGCGTGTGTCAAATTATCATCACTTTTTAGTTCGTAATATTATATTTGCTCACGATCCTTATCTTTATCGAGGAAGAAACAAAAAGTTTCGTTAAAACAGTAAAGTTGTGTTTCCTAACAAAGCTTAGAAAAGATTTCCGTAGAGATGGTTGCCTCAAGAGCAAGATCGGAAAACTCAAATAATTTTACTCTTTTTGTTTTTCTAGAACTTTAAATTTAAAGTCAATATTTATAAAAAAAGCACATACTAAGATACCTTATTGTAATTTATTAACTAGTCCTGTTCGGACAAACATAAATCTAGTGGCGTATCATACGAACTGAAATGACACGCATTAATAACTTTTAATTTATTGAGTAATAAGTTTCAATAAGATAAACATTAAGCACATTGCATTAGTAAAATTTATAGATTTGTCACAATTATTGACGGATATCATCATTAATATTAACATTTACCTATCCGCACAAAAATAGTGCAAAGGGCACTGCATTATTGCGCCAATTGCATCGTATTTTGATCATCTTTGGAGGAGAGGTGATCACTCTTAGGTTTCGAGTGCCAGTCGAGAAACAATAAATACTTTATTTCATATAATAAACTTTAAAATTGATATTTCATATTAACCCTGCTAGGAATCAAACCTAAAAATCAAATGCTAATCACTACATCACAAGGCAGACTTATCTTCACTCGATTATCTTTTTCAGGTTTTTTTACCTAAATAACCTCTCGAGTCAAAAACACTTGTCCAAGGTTCTGTTTTTTTTTAAACTCAGAACCCTACTCTTTATTCGCTCAGACGCATATCGACGGACGTATATTACGCATTTTATTTTTTAATAAATTATGCAATTTAAATTATTTGTAAAAAAAATGGTTACATTATTTGGGTCCCCAGAACTGTTTTGAGATGGTCATTGGTGACCCTACCAAAGCGTCAAACTATATAAATATCAAATGATTGTTACATGTCATGTAATGTATTTATATCCACACAGTGTTTTGATGAAAATATTATCCGTAATTCTGTCGTACGTATTTTGGATTTGTGCAGATTTTGGGCTACCAAGAACTTGCCGATGTAGATGTGCCAAGTAACCCATGACAGTGTCTTATTTTTCGGCTCAATATCTGCGCTGTACTAACTTATGGATGTGCTATGCTTAAAATATTTGATCGCGCCACTTGCCCGTTAGCAGACGCACGCTCGGAAATTGCTGATTCACGGGATGCGTTATCCTTTGTTCACATTGCCACAGAACCCTAAATACAATGATTGCAATTCCTTCCTTATTCTGGGTTCTGACACCTTTATTGCTGGTACTTCTGTCGCGGTAGTCAGGATCAGATCCAACCTTGATGTCAGGAAGGAAGAGCACTTGACGAATTACACACACAGTAGATTTAATACTTATTGATGGCAAAACATCTTTTTGCGATCGCGGTGAGAATATGAGAAATCAGATGTACACATGGTCGGTTCAGTTGTTGTTCTGGCGCCGGAACAATATAGGTACCCACGGTTGGCAAAATGCAACATCTTAACCCGGGTTCCGTAGGTAGTAAACAAATCCGAACGGCTCATCCTAGCAAATGTGCTATATATATAATATATATCAATGTGTGCGTAACCAATATTGTTTTGTTTTGTAAAATTATTTTTACATAAATAAAGGTTAAGATTTATGTACGTATTTATTTATGCGTGTATGTAAATATATATATTTATGCATATATCTTTTTTTAAATACCTGCTTTTGTAATAACTAAGAGCATACAAAAATTATTCATATGTAAAACAAGAAAATAAATAATTTGAAATAATGTTGAAATTATGTTATAAATCCATCACGTTTAATGTTTCGTAACACTTGTAAGTTTAATAAGGTATTCGAAAATACTTACATAGAAATCGACCAAGATGTATGGGAGCGAAGCTTAGATTTGGAAAAACAGAAATGAAAGATGGCTGAATGCTGTTGAAATGCGATCTCTCAGGCAAATGTGTGGTACAACTTTGTACAATAGATGCACAAATGTCGAGATCCGTACATTATGTAAGGCTAAAATAAGCATTATCGACAACATCAAGAAAGGAGCTCTGAATTGGTTGGAAATGTAGAGCGAACGGACAGCGAAAAGACGGCTTAAAAGATTTTTGATGAGAGAAAAAACAGAGGAAGACCGAGAACAACACGGCATGACCAAATCGAAATCATTTTTTTTTGTTGAAAATGGACATGTAAAGATGCATAGATTAGAGGAAACAAGATCTGTATGCAAAGACCGAGTAATATGTCGTTTAATCCTCTCTGCCTGCTTTTACGGGGAAACAGCGTGATGGTTTGTTTTTATTGTTTTTAGAAATGCATATCTGACGACATTTTTGTGCTGCTTATGAAAATTCTATAAAATTTATAGACTTATCTCGCTTACCTAAATAAGTAAACTTTAATTCACGGTAAAGACATTTTAAATTATAAATAGACCCACGGAAATACTCTTATCATAAAAATTTGTTCATTCTTCCATGAAGAAATATAAAAAGCAGACACTTCAGATCCCATAGAAATATCGTTTTGGGCAAAATTGATTTTTATTCACCAAACCCCGATACCAATTTATCACATATTGTGTCACGTGTGAGTACTTACCTGCATTACCTCGCTATACACATGTATTGTAACGTTTCGGGACAAAGCGTTGACAACAATAGCGCCATATTCACTCATCGCGGAAGAAAGGAAAATGGTTTATTCTTGCCAAGAACCTTCCCACCCAACACAGGGTAATTGATTTATCAAAGCCTTCTTTTGTCATAACAATACGTGAATAACGCCGGGTTTTCATAACTGGTTTGGTTTGATAACATCTTTTTACATTACTCATATGAATGGTACCAAATAGTTGTACTGAATTGAGTTTTCCCAATTAAGTCCTCGGACCGTGAAAGCCTTATTCCTCGAGTGAACCCTGGTATAAGCAACATTAATATATTGTGTGTTTTGTATTTTAACGCAAATAATCAGTTTAGTATCTGCAGGGAGTTTTACAAAAGATGACTGTAACGCATTTCAGTTACATAACATGTAGAATATTATTAGAGTTGAAAGCAGAACAAAAGTTGAGAGTATTTTTTTTCAATATCTACTAAATAATAATGAAAGCATTTAATCGTTCTGCAAAATTTCTCGAAAATGTAAGGTAAAATTAATAAAAATGAAATAATTAGAACGACGTCACTAGTTCTCGAAAATAAAGCAATGATCAAGTATTGTGATAGATTTCCGGTCACTGAGAATCTAACTGACTAGTCAAGACAACTCACCAAAGAGAAATTGTGACCTCACAGAAGGGATAACTTCAAAATCACCTTTGTTTTTTAAATATTTTTTATTGAACTTTTGCACCAAAACAGGCCAGGCGACCCAATTACAGTGGAGAATTACAACACAGAACACCCAGGCTTGAGAAAAATCACTTATTTTTTTTGTATTCATACAGGAAATCGAATCCGAAATCCTCTATGCGTGAGTCAAGCGTCTTTAACACTACGCCACGGAGGTCTATAAAAAATCGTAGCGCTGATAAAACGAAACAATTTTTTATTATTTTTTGTTTACATCAATAAAAATTTTTAACTTTATTTTTTACTTTATTTCAACAGAGAGGGAAAATATTTTTGAGAAGGGAATATGAAATCTAGACGATAATGACGATGTTAACTTAATTTTTTGGTATCTTATTATAATGGCGTTTCACCTGATTTTTTTTTGTCTAAAACTTCAATTTTTCGAACAAATTTAATTATGTACCTACCGACGTTTATTCATTTATTTATCTTTACTTATTCATATCAAACATACAACAACAAAAGAAGAGCACTTTATGGAAGAAAATATAGAAGAATAGGCATCCGCAGGACTTATGACCTGTCATTGGATGGTTTAAGTGGTTACTGTTCACACTGAGTAACATTGACCATTCTGCCTAGATTTGAACATCTGTATTCCTTCGATTCTTCCATCTGTTGACGTTTGTGAAGTCGAAGAGCTGAAACCTTCATTGTTGTGGGTGAGGTTCATCCGATTGAATTATTTTTATTTATAAATTATGAATATTTATAAAGTAAAATATCATTCGATACTTCGAAAAAATGGAAAATAACTGTTGTTTGTTAAATAAATACTATATTTAAATTTATTTCAACAGAGAGGGAAAACATTTTTGAGAAGGGAATATGGAAGTCGAGGCATTTACAGGGCTTATGACCTGTCATTGGCTGGTTTAAATGACCACTTTACACACTGTGTAACATTCACCATTCTGCTTATGTTTAAACATCTACATATCCTCAACTCTTCCATCTCTGTTGACTTTTGTGAAGTAAAAGAGCTGAAACCTTTATCACGTGGGTGAGATTCATCCAGCTGAACCAAATCACCTACTAGGCAGCGCCTGAAAACAATTTTCCAATTCTTATACTTCTTCATTTACCAAGAAATTTACAATTTTTACATTTTTTTTTCTTTGAATTACTATATTAACTGACTATACCATAAATCGCTTGAATTATTATGTTATACCTATCATTTAAAGCCCTCTGTAAGTAAATAGGTAAATATCTTCGTAAACGCGGTATGTCAAATAATAAATTTACTTTTGCATATATCTCATTAGCTTACCTATAATGAAGAACATTGTTAAATACAAAATTTTGTGACAGTACATATAACTTTTTGCTAAACAGCCCCAATTCTATATGAATTTACCCTCGGCCCTTTTTAAAATGACTCCGTTTATAGTGCTTATATCCACACATTCAGGTGGATAATGTGTATTACTTTACTGATAATCCTGCGTTTCCGGTAGGCTGCCAAATTAGGGCGGAAGTAGAAGGGGTAAGCAGTAAATCTGTTCTTCTGAAGCGTCGTTTGTTATCCGGGGAGGGGGATGTAGAAGAGGAAGAGGCGGATCGACCCCCCTCCAGCATCACTATAAAGCGCGGGATTATTCAATCAAGAGGGAGGGGGGCCTTATCATAATGAATGACTGACTTAATAACGGATACTTCACTAGGGTGAAAGGATATTTTTTTAACGGAAGGGCTAATTACTGAACAGAAAGCTGAACGTCGCTACCGGTGCGGCTGGTACCTGTTATGTTTTTTATTGCTATGTTTTTTACCATGCTAACTCCATTTTATTTAATTAATTTATTTATTAATTTACACGCCGTACAGGTTTTTACTTATATCAGAAATACAGTTTAGTGCAGCAGTAAAACATAAGTATATACATTTAGTTCAAATTAAAGATAAAATAATAATAAATTATAGATACAATAATAAGTAAACTTAAGGAAATGTTCCAACGTATGTATATGGGTACATAGAAAAATATTTAATAAATTTACATATAAAAACATACACACATACATACACATGCATATGCATACATACACACACACACATACATACATGCATGTACAAACATTTATATACATATACATATATGCACATACATATACATACACATAAGTTTATACATTATTATAGAGATACATGAGAAAAAAATAGTAAATAAAGAACTATATTAAGTAATTTTATACAAATTAATTTATAACGTTTTGAATACTTAACCTATATTTATATAAAGACAGACGAAATATATCAACTTCACCATACTCGTTACCGAGCCATTTTCCATCGAATTAGCGTTGATATTGTGATCAATAAAAAATGTTTATTAAAAGTCGCTTTTCATAAAAAGTCATCAATCGTATTTTAATAAAATCAAAGCTCCCAATGACTGATATAAAATTGATTAATTTATTTTATCGGGAAAACAAAGTATATCTTGACCATAATATTTAAAATGCACGAAAAAAATAGGCGAAAATATACATCAATAATTGATATGCATTTTTCGTAATTCATGAATATTATTTTTGACAGATCAAATATATACAAACTGTAAAATAAAAGCTAAATTCATAGAAGCGAAGAGAATATTTACTGAAAACGTTTAATAATTTTAAGCATACAATTTTTACATTGTGGGATAAAAACGGGTTAAAATGGGTTAGCTCAAAGTCATATATGCTGATTGTGTTTTTAGATATAAAATAACCAACTATCGCACTGTCCATGTTTGTCTTTGCCACATAGTTTTAAGAATTTTTTATTACGTTTTTTGTAGTAATGTTTTTTTTGTATAATGTTGTAATTGGTTTAGGCCGTATATGTTATAAATAATATAAAATAAAATAATCGAATATGTCAAGAATAAAAATAATTGAAAATTTTCCTTTTTTTTCAGGGGATTTTTATATCATAAATTTAGTGTAAATCATCTCCTGGTCATATTTTCTTATGTCTAATAAATCCAGAAAATATAGAGAATTATAAAACTTTATTGAATAAAAAATTTAAAAAGTAACTCTTATAAAAACACGATTATATTTTTATCAACTTACAAAAATTGCTTAAGTAATAATATGATTTAAAAACGTCTCAAAAGCGATATTTTTGGAATGGATAGCTACCCTTGTCAAAGCTTAAAAAAGTAAATTATTACCAAATCTGAAAGCGTTTTTTCATTATAAAATTTTCCTTTGAGCTTATATTCTCTGCCCTAAGTACATTTCCCATGGGACTCGCCAACGATTGTTACATTCGTTAAAATATTTTATCCTAACACGGAAAATCTAACATCAGTATTTTCGGTCAGTTAATATTATTACGTTTTTCATAATGTCTCCTTCCAAAATGTTTGTGTCATCTAATTTTCCAATCATCCTGACCCAAAGAAACTACAGACATCCTTTTCGGGCCGAGCAGCTGCTGTTCTCGGTTCCGGAAGTAAGGGATAGGAAGTGAGGGGAAGGGGGATGGGTTGATCCGAAGGGATTAATCCGGGATGTGGGTGGAGAAGGGGATCTTTGTGGTTTTTGCGAAGTTTGCCCGCCGAACTGAAGCAATAATAAACCTTAAAGATAGGGACTCTTGTGATGTCGGGTGGAAATCTTTTTCAATGTGATTGAAAATATAAGAAAATATTCATTTGTTCCGTACTCAAAATTAAATTCAACATGTTTAAGTTAAATTCAAAACATAATTATGTGTTTTCAGATATAGATTGCCTTACACAAAACTCTGTATAAAATGTAACCAAATATTTTGTTAAACTTTTGCGTAAACTTCTTAAAAGACGCCTAAAAAAATGCTACCCACATAATATATTATAACACCAAAATTGAAATCTGTATTTTAAGTAGTTTTAGTAATAAGTGTTATGTCACAAGAGTATCGTTATAACGTATACTGGTACCAAAAAAATGTTTAAAAATATACAAATATACGAAATTTGTGACATCTTACGAGTACGTGAGCACAAGCACATTTATTAAAAAAAAAAATTCAGCGTTAATATCGATGTACAAAAAAAAATATTGAACGATGTAATTATTAACAATATTTTTAGTCTAACTAAATTTTTGTAGAGAAAACTAGATTAAACCACCTTGGTAATAATTAATATCAAGATGCAAATATATATGAATATTGCTTAGTGTGTAGTGTTCACTTAAACAAGCCAAAAACAAGTCGTAAGTCCTGTAAATGCCCAAAATTCTATATTTCCTTCTATAAAATGCTCACGAATAATTGATATAACCAGCTAGTCGAAGAAGAAGTATAAAAATGGAATAATATTTTCAGGCGTTGCCAGGCATGTAGGTGAAATAATTTAGTCAAAATACCACCGCATCAATACAGATTTCAGCTCTTCAACTTCACAACGATCAACAGATGGAAGAATTGAAGGAATATAGATGTTTAAACACAAAAAGGATTGTGAATGTCACAAAGTGTGAAAAGTTGCCACTTAAGACTAGAGTACCCGCACATACATTTTAAACTAAATGCTCGCATGGTCTTTTACAGTAGGTTATATTGTATACTGTTTGTATTATTTCGGGTATTAAAAAAAAAATACGCTTAAAAAATGCAATTTCATCTAAAGATTAAATAACAATGTAAGGTTTTGACATTGATAAAAATTAAACATAACCTCCAATTCTAGTAACATGGTTACAAAACAGTATCTTTGAATTCCTGACAGATCAACTAACCCTCAAAATTAAAAACAGTCTCTTTTTTCTATAACACCAACTGCTTCCAAGTTTAGATCGTCCTGGTCTTTCCCTCTCTGGCAGATCTTTTCTCTAAGCTTCCAGTAATCCTGTTTGGTTTATCTCGCTCAGTTTCCGTCCATTCTCTCTCGTCTACCACTCTCTTTATGTGTACTCTCCACCTTTTACTCTGTAGCCACGATGTCGCGATTGCACTAACCGTAATTTCAAGAGCAAACTTCACGTTTGTTATTGAAAAATAAACTTTGTTTTGTCTCCGCTGAAGCGAGTTAAGGTGCGCAGTTTGTGTTCATTCTTGGCCGAGATGGGTTACTCATATTATTATTTTTGAGTACATCAAAATGTATGCGGACTATTCTTTTACTTATTTTATTTATTTACTTATTTCTTAACTGTTCTAAGAAAAAACTTGGTTGAAAGGACAATTTAAATAATTAAGTACAAAATAATGAAGTAAACAAATCTTGGAAAGAAATCAATATGTAGAGATATATATAAAACAGTACACGAAAGCGACCGAAAATTGTAAATTCAACAATATTTTGAGTCTGTCCGAATTTTGTAGACATGGACTGAATTCAACTCCCTGGGGAGCTGTTAATATTTACATCTTACAACATAGATGAAAAACACTTTAAAGAAAGTAATGTAGAAGTCTAGGCATCTACAGGGCTTATAACTTAAGTTTATGTGGCCACTTTACACACTGTGTAACGTTCACCATTCTTCATTCATCTGTTGATGATTGTGAAGTTAAACAGCTGAAAAATTTATTTTTGCGGGTAAGATTCATCTTATTAAATTATTTAACCAACTAGAAAATCTTATATTTTAATTTCTGTACTTCTTCATAGACCAGGTGGATTTATCAACAATATTTTGAATTCATCCAAATTTTTGTAAACAAGGACTGGATTTAACTCCCCGGGGAGCTGTTAATATCAACATATCACAATAGAGATTAAGACGAAAGAATTGAAGAATATAGACCATCAAATATTGGCACAATGGTGAATGTTACACAGTGTGTAAAGTGGCCACTTAAACCAGCCAATAACAGGTCATAAGCCCTGTAGATGCCTAGACTTCTATATTACTTTCTATAAATTGTTATTCATCTATGGTGTAGTATGTTAAAATTAACATTTGTAATATGTTAAGTTCCCCAGGGAGTTGAATCCAGTCCTTGTCTACAAAAATTTGGACAAAATCAAAATATTGTTGATTTAACTTTTTTTAGTCACTTTCATATATTATATTATTTATTACTACATACTGATTTCTTTTAAATATTTATTTACTTTTTTACTTTATTATTTTGTTATTTGTAACAATGAATTGTTTAAAGTGTCTTTCAAACTAAAGTTTTTCTTTGAACAGTTAAGAAATAATTAAATAAATAAAATAAATCCAAAAATAGTCATATTTGTTATTTGCTCTTATATATTCTTCATCTCTGTTGTAAAATGTTAATAAAACGTGAAATGACTGACGGATGTCTCAAGGGAGTTAAAAAATATTGACATTCAATTTTTTAGTAAGGGAAAAATAATGTTTAAGTATTAGGAGGGTTTTCCCATAATATTCTACCCTGGTGTTTATTTGGGCATACCCTAAAAAAGTGTAGTAAAAATTTATTGATTCTTTACTGTACCAATACAGTGCCCTATGCATCACTATGATAATGATAAATGTTAAAAAAAAACACATAAATAAATTAAATTTGACTTCTGAGCTTTTTCATGTTTTCAAAATCATATCTTAAATACGATTTTTCAATGTTTTCTAAACAAACAACGTAAATCGGAAAGTAAAAACTGCATTCAAATCCCTTAACGATCATCATTCATACTTTCTGAAACTTTATTCTTCCTTAATATAAAGTTAGTTTAGGAATTGTTTCCGCTTGGATTCTCGAAAATTTTTCGGTGTGTGGGTATTTACATTATATTATTTTATGAAACTTTTAAACATTTTTTATTAAAAGAATGTTAATCAGATAATGTGAAAAACAATACCGGAAGAATTTTCTCAAACCAACAAATTACAACAGAGAACGAGAGTATTTTAGAGAAGGTAATTTGGAAATCAAGGCATTTACAGGGCTAACGACTTGTCGTTAGCTGGTTTAAGTGATTACTTCACACACGTTGTAACAATTACCATTTTGCCTATATTTGAACATCCATATTTCTTCAATTCTTCCACCTCTTGAGATTTTAGTGAAGCCGAAATCTTTATCGTTGTAAAGATATTCATTTGATCGAATTATTTCACATACTAGGCAAGTTAATTTTTTTTTAAATTTTTAAACTTCTCATTGGACCAGTTGGTTTTATTAAAATATTTTTAGTTTGTGCAAATATTTGTAGACAAAAGATTGGATTTAACCAGGGTTAAATCCAATCCTAATGAATTCCCAGGGGAATTCATTAGGATTGACAACTTACAACAGAGATGGAGAACATTTTAGAGAAGAGAATATGGAAGTCTACGCATTTGCAGGTCTTATGGCCTGTCATTGACTGGTTTAAGTGGCCACTTTCCATATTGTGTGACATTCACAATTTTTCCTATGTTTGAACATCGGGGGTGAAATCCAAAAAATATTGTAGGTTTATTATAAATTTATATTGGTACGATGTATGTATGTTAAAAGAGCAGTTTTGGACATTATTGGCGTGACTGGCGCACCAATTCACAAGTTAGATACAAAATTAGATTTTTGAAAATTTGTTTGAAACCATTATTGAAATAATCGTGATTAGTAAGAGATTTCTCATGGGGTTATGATTGTTAATAGGTGTATAAAAGGAATATACATATACATCATTTCAGCATTTATTTGCAGCTACTTCAATACCGTATTTAGTTCTAGGGTACTTAAATTATTGTGTGTATTATATTCCCGACATAACACAAACGTATCTAGTAAGTTGGGATATGAATTTTTTTTTTCAGGCTGTTTTGAATACACGAAATCTTAAAAAAAAAATTGCCGTAATATTTATTGCAATTAATATTTATTGTCGGCCTTGTGGTGTAATGGTCAGTGCGTTTGCTCACAATGCGATAGGTCCTGGGTTCGATTCCCGACATGGTTGATTCAAAATATTTATTTAAAACGGTGTTTTCACACCGGAATATTTCATAGTCCCTGGCAGTTTAGGTACCATTGTACCTAAAGCGTAAAGCTGATCATTTTATTTTCATGAACAAAAATGAGCAAGATACGTTGCGATTGGTATACTAGTGCAATGCTCTATGGATCATTAGGTGTAGAAATGGAATTATCATGATGATAATATTTATTGCTTCACAAAAAAGGGGGTATATTTGTAACAAACTTACTTTATGTAAAAAAAATAAACATATTTTTTGCGCGTGATTAAGTACTTGTACAAAAATAAATTGAATAAGAATCAATTTTTTTAGCGACTTTCACCTCGTGGTCAAACGATCAGCGCATTTGCCTACCATACAAGATTTTTAGAATCCGATTTCCAGCATTATTATCATAATTATTTAAACAGGTGTTGGTTCACAATAATGTTTCATAATCCCTGAACTGGCACTTGAAGAGTTAAACTGGTTATTTTACTTGCAATAAAAGTTATCAAGATATTTTGCGGTAGTAGTGCCGATACAGTGCCCTTTACATCATTAAGTGGGGAAAAATAATGACATTTTCTTTTATGATTCATAAAAACGCTATAAAAAAATATTATTTGATTTGATTACTACTCCAAACAATGGTATAAACTATGAACTATCTAATCGGCTACTCGTAATTAGATTTTCGATTAATTCTTTGATCTTTTATAAGACCTGCTGGTGACTTATGACACAGAGCGTTGTTAAGGCTTTAATCGTATTGACCCCCTATGGGGTTTGAGAGCATCTACTCGCCTAGGGCGAGACACGGACCCTATAGTTAATTTCTCAATCCCGCGGTCTCTTCGCTAACATCTGCCGCTGAAGCCTTCAAATATTCAACCTACTTCATCAGTACAGCCTATAATATAGCTTTTACCCCAATACAGCCTCCTTCTGAATAAGTTGGATTAAATTTGGACTGATCGACGCTACGGGGGAGGAATGACTTCTGATATTAAAAACCACATGATTTAAAAAAAAATATTCATAAAGAATAAACTGAAATAAATACAAAAAAGCGGATTAATTCAATATTTGTTTACAAATTATAAATAAAACAAAATTGAGAGAATAAAAGTCTGTGTGTAAAATAAAACCAGAACCAAGCCATGGGCGAGTGTTTTTTTGACTCGACGCGACGTGGCGGCTCATCTCAAGTAAAAATCCTAGAAATGGAAAATCGAGTGAAGATATTTCCGCCTCAAAGATTATAATGCTTTACACAATTTTCTACGATGATTGAGGTACCATTTTGATTCCTGGTAAAGTGGACGTAAATTATTGAATAAAGGGCGGTTTACACCTGAAGCGTAAGACTGATTATCTTACTTGTAATATGCAATAAAAATGACCTAAAAGATTAAGTTTTTCTACTGACATATCTGAGTAGAAC